>NC_041215.1:79900908-79922636 GCF_002837175.3 Physeter macrocephalus
AGCCTGGGCGCCTGGAGCCTGTGCCCCGCGGCGGGAGAGGCCACGGCAGTGAGAGGCCCGCGTACCGCGAAAAAAAAAAAAAGGGAACTTAAGAATTTATAAAGATACAAGAAATTATTTGAACAGGAAATACAGCCAAAAGATTCGTTCTGCCAGGCAAAAAGTGCATAAAAACAACAAACTTTTGCACGCAGCCTTGTAGCGAGTTTGTCCACACACTATTGCTGCATTTTCTACCGCCCTTTGAACACCCAGCGTCTGCCTGCAAACACAAAATGATGTGTCCCAGTTTATGCTAATAGGTAAACTCGAGGAGAGGCTTAGCGGGATTCCATAAAATAAGTAATTTAATGACCATCTGAAGGTTTGTTTTTTTAGGGTACAGAAGTTCTGAATAGGGAAGCAGGAGGTTCTGAGAATTGCATTTTCATAATAATGGCTTGCTGCTTGTTCCTCTAATAACGTGTGGCTACCAGCTACGCCCTGGCTCTTACATCCAAAGCCGGAGCAATTTCTTCACATTGCAAAGAGTTAAAGACGGTTTAAGGAAAGAGAACCAGTTAGGTATTTTAGAATGGCTATGAAAGATTTTTCAGGGGGAGAAAAAAAAGGCACTAACCTGTGTTGTTTTAATCCGCTGAAATGACCCAGGTTCTCAAGTTCCCCCTCTGTCTTCTGGCCAGCTTCCTGTAAGTGTTGCATGTGACATTATACTTCCTCACTGCACCTTCTCTGACTTGTTCAAGGACCGGTCAGAGGCATGTGATAAGACCATCTCCCTGCCTGCTTCACGCTGGGGTAATCCTGTGTCTGAAGAAATGCTGTGTCCTCGCAGGGGTCCCCAGCTGGATTCAGTCATCCCTAGGGCTCAGGTAAAGAGGAGAGAAGCAAAGGGGGTGGGGGGCAGGGGACAGTAGTATCCGGGCTCCTGGCTCTTCTGACTCCACAAGGAGGGAGGGGGACAAAGGGAGAGACAGAGACTCTTGGGCCCCAGGGCTGCCCATCTTGGGGTAGGGGCGTCTGAGCTCACTGGGGCTTAGGCGCTGTCCTATCACCAGGACAGGCCTTGGTGCTACTGCCCTGGGAACTGCTGAGAAAGGGCGGCCGTGGTGCTGCACCCAGGGTGTCTCCAGGATACTCTCTGGAGGGCACCAGCCCGGAGGAGCACACCCAGGGCCTGGCTTGTGGTTCTGTACCCTGCAGCGATAAGGACCACTCACCCTGAGTTTCCGGGGACAGTCTGAAGTTCACATCCAGTCTAGCTAGTCTTGCCTACGGACTGTGTGCCCTAATTCTGGGCTCAGCAAACAAAGCCTCAGTACTCCCTGCCTCCCAGGGCTAAATAACTGGCACACACCTCCCCCCTGCTGGTCTCCAAAATATGCCAGCCTTTTGGTTTCCCCTGAAAGGGCTGACTTTGTCTTCCTGTGGGATGGTGGGGGGTTCCTGGCGGCACATGAGCCCTGGCCATGGGGGACCCTGATGCTGGCCTGGCAAGAGCACCTGGGAGAGGCCTGGAGCAGAGCTGAGGCAGGACCAAGCAAGAAGCCCAGGGCTGCCATTCTAGCTTACTTGTTTCTGTGGTCAGTACCCGCCTCTTTCCTTTTATAATTCCTCTAGCTCTCTGGAGGTCCAACACACTGGAATTTGTGGATGTAGGAAGTGGTATGTGGGAGTAAAACAATGTCCTGGACAGAGGGGAATATTCTGCAATTTGTGCAACTTGACTCAGTGCAGAAACCCCAAAGTTGCTTCTATTTGGCTACACTGGCACAATTCTTTTTTAAAAAAATGCTTTTAAAGGCATTTTTTAGTTGTTTCTTAGGAAGGCTGAAGGTTTGTTTTTTTAGGGTACAGAAGTTCTGAATAGGGAAGCAGGAGGTTCTGAGAATTGCATTTTCATAATAATGGCTTGCTGCTTGTTCCTCTAATAACGTGTGGCTACCAGCTACGCCCTGGCTCTTACATCCAAAGCCGGAGCAATTTCTTCACATTGCAAAGAGTTAAAGACGGTTTAAGGAAAGAGAACCAGTTAGGTATTTTAGAATGGCTATGAAAGATTTTTCAGGGGGAGAAAAAAAAGGCACTAACCTGTGTTGTTTTAATCCGCTGAAATGACCCAGGTTCTCAAGTTCCCCCTCTGTCTTCTGGCCAGCTTCCTGTAAGTGTTGCATGTGACATTATACTTCCTCACTGCACCTTCTCTGACTTGTTCAAGGACCGGTCAGAGGCATGTGATAAGACCATCTCCCTGCCTGCTTCACGCTGGGGTAATCCTGTGTCTGAAGAAATGCTGTGTCCTCGCAGGGGTCCCCAGCTGGATTCAGTCATCCCTAGGGCTCAGGTAAAGAGGAGAGAAGCAAAGGGGGTGGGGGGCAGGGGACAGTAGTATCCGGGCTCCTGGCTCTTCTGACTCCACAAGGAGGGAGGGGGACAAAGGGAGAGACAGAGACTCTTGGGCCCCAGGGCTGCCCATCTTGGGGTAGGGGCGTCTGAGCTCACTGGGGCTTAGGCGCTGTCCTATCACCAGGACAGGCCTTGGTGCTACTGCCCTGGGAACTGCTGAGAAAGGGCGGCCGTGGTGCTGCACCCAGGGTGTCTCCAGGATACTCTCTGGAGGGCACCAGCCCGGAGGAGCACACCCAGGGCCTGGCTTGTGGTTCTGTACCCTGCAGCGATAAGGACCACTCACCCTGAGTTTCCGGGGACAGTCTGAAGTTCACATCCAGTCTAGCTAGTCTTGCCTACGGACTGTGTGCCCTAATTCTGGGCTCAGCAAACAAAGCCTCAGTACTCCCTGCCTCCCAGGGCTAAATAACTGGCACACACCTCCCCCCTGCTGGTCTCCAAAATATGCCAGCCTTTTGGTTTCCCCTGAAAGGGCTGACTTTGTCTTCCTGTGGGATGGTGGGGGGTTCCTGGCGGCACATGAGCCCTGGCCATGGGGGACCCTGATGCTGGCCTGGCAAGAGCACCTGGGAGAGGCCTGGAGCAGAGCTGAGGCAGGACCAAGCAAGAAGCCCAGGGCTGCCATTCTAGCTTACTTGTTTCTGTGGTCAGTACCCGCCTCTTTCCTTTTATAATTCCTCTAGCTCTCTGGAGGTCCAACACACTGGAATTTGTGGATGTAGGAAGTGGTATGTGGGAGTAAAACAATGTCCTGGACAGAGGGGAATATTCTGCAATTTGTGCAACTTGACTCAGTGCAGAAACCCCAAAGTTGCTTCTATTTGGCTACACTGGCACAATTCTTTTTTAAAAAAATGCTTTTAAAGGCATTTTTTGTTTTTTAGGAAGGTAACTGTAGACAAGCTCACTGTTCCAAGTCTTGAAAATATTACCCTATAATTCCCTCAAAGAAGTTTTCCATGTGAGAATACCGAGTAAGGGAAAGAACCCTGGGAGTCAGAACTTTGGAGAACACTAAAACTCTGAAGTCTCACCACATGATTACATTTCTGGCTTTGAAAACATGCATAACTGTTTTTACCATTTTGACAGTTGATGGCTGGTTTTCTGATTGAACTGTACAGTTAGATTAGCCAGTTGAGTGAGTCAAGATGGCTGAAAGCACGGCATTCGCTTTAAAATAGGAATAATGGTAAAACTTTGCCATCTTGGAAAAACAAAATACTCCATCGATGATAAATAATAATGAGTCCATTTAAATTTATTTAGAAGTGTCACATTCTGGGCTAAGCTGCCAGTTCCATTTTTTTCAACTAAGCAGTTACATATGTTCTGCTTCAGCCATGCTCTGCGTGGAATTTTTAAAGGTCTCAACAAAATGCCTTATAACTTCCTTTTAAACTCTAGAATCTGGCCTCCTGTCCATGAATTTTTTTTTTTCTGTTTAGGCATTAAAAGAATTTTAATAGACTTTATCTTTTAGAACAGTTGTAGTTATAGAAAAATCAAGAAGATAGTAGGGTTCCCACACAATCTGTATCCAATCTCCCCACTATTAAAATCTTACATTTAATATGATAAATAAATAACAATTAAGAAACCCAATATTGACACATTATTATCAACTAAAGGCCATAGGTTATTTAGATTTCCTTAATTGTTTTCCCCAATGTCCTTCATCTGTTCCAGGATCCCATCCAGGACACCATATTATGTTTAGTCATCGAGTCTCCTTAGACTCCTCTTGGCTGTGACAGTTTCTCAGACTTTCCCTGGTTTTGATGACCTTGACAGTTCTGAGAAGTACTGGTTAGGTATTTTGTAGAATGTCCCACAATTGGGATCTGTCTGTCGTTGTCTTTCTCATGATACTGGGGTGATGGGTTGTTTGGAGGAAGACCACAGAGGTAAACCTGCTCCGCGGCACGTGGGATCTTCCCGGACCGGGGCACGAACCCGTGTCCCCTGCATCGGCAGGCGGACTCTCAACCACTGCGCCACCAGGGAAGCCCTAAACTGCCATTTTAATCACATCAGATCAAGCACATATACTATCAACATAATTTAATACTGTTGATGTTGGCCTTGATCACCCGAGGTAGTGCTTGTCAGGTTTCTCCGCTGGAAGGTTGCTCCTCACCCCCTTCCATACCATACACTTCGGAAGGAAAAGCTTGAGGGTGGAGTAACTATATAAATTATTTTGAATTCTTCTTCACGGAAGATTTATCTCTTCTCCCCATTCAACAATTTTTTCAACCATTTATTTATATCAGTATGGCCTCATAGGTATTCATTTCATACTTTGGGTTATAATTCAACACTATTTTACTAATTTTGTTGCTCAAATTGTTCTACCTTTGACTGGTGAGAGCTCTTTCAGTTGGCTCCTGTGCTCCTTTGACATTCTCCCACCAATATTTTGTTTCTTGGTTTTTGTTTTTGAGCATTTCATTATTTTCTGGCACTAAAATATGCTCCACACTTACCACGTATAGTACCGCCCCAACTGTCTATGACTTATTTTGTCTTGACAAGAGAAGAATAAAAGAAAATAAATCTATGGGCCTGAGAAAACTTAAATTTGCCTTCAATTGTCATTAGTTCTGCCCCATGTATTAGTAAACATTTTTTAAATTGTTTTTATAAAATTAGTCCTATCCTCTACCAGCAAGAAAACACCAAAACATCAACTGAGTGAAATTCTGCATTTCCTTAATTCCAAGATGCATGTTTGTGTTGATAGTGCTTTTTTCCTTCATATTCTAACATTTCTGGAACCAAAGTATATATTTAATACCATGTCCTTGCCCCCGCCTCCTCACCTGTCTTGGGAATGGAGGAAGTAGAGCAGTCAATTAGTTCTTGTTTGGACCATAGACATCATTTAACTACTTTCACTGATATTTTTCCCCCACTGAACAAATATTTTGACTAAAGTGGTTTGATGTGTAGCATCTACAGATTTTTACCTACTCCCAGACACATTCTAACTTTACCTCAAACCACATATTCTCATCAAGCATTAAATTCTTTTCAATTTTTTATGGGTTTACTATCTGATTCCTTTTATGTTTACCATGTCACTTTTTCAAGATCTCAGAATCCATCATCATGCCTGAGGAGCCTAATGCTGACACTAAATGGTTGCAAGAATGATGTCTCACTCTTACAGATGAGGACTAAAAGTGCTTACTGGTCAGAAGCAGATCAGGAAGGACTCCTTGGTCCCCCCACTTTCCTACCTGGGGAAGCCATCTGATTACATAATGGCAAAACTGGTCATTTCTTTCTCTGTGGCCAGGAACTCATGAACTGCCGCTGCTTTGGGAGTGTCATGCTTTATAGATTTTTTTTCTTTTAATGGACAGAGACTCATTTACCTAATCACCATGGGCATATTTCAAGACAGTCACAGATAAAATGCCCAGGCTTTTCACCCAGGCAGATAGAACTTGGGTACTCTAAACATTATTATGTGTCCTACTCCTGTGTAAAATATACTAAGATACTGACTGTGCCCTAACCATCTCACCAGCATCCAGAAGAGATCGGAAGAGATGCCACACTGACTGTTTTTGGCAGCCCTTACCACATGCATGGAGTTGTCCCTTGGTATCTGCAGGGGATTGGTACCAGGACCACCCCCGTCCCCCCCCACACCAAAATCCACGGATGCTCAAGTCCCTTACAGTCAGCCCTGTGTATCTGAGGTTCCACTTCAGTGGATACAGAGGGCCCAGTGTACTTTAATTCTCACAGCAATCCTTTGAGGTAGGTACTGCGATCCCCACTTCACAGATAAGTAGCCAAGTTAGAGGAGTTAAATAACCACCTTGATAAGTTTGAAGCCAGAGACTCAGAGCCTAATGCTTCTCTTTGCTATAGATGGTTTACCATCTATAACTCACAAACGGGTACTTTATTGAATACAGTCTTGTTCTCTAATTATTTTTTGCACGTGCTTTTCACCTCAGCCAAACCTAAGTGACAGTGAGGACAGGGACAGTGTCTTTTAGCCCATTAACTCAGCTTTCCAGCCTCATTCCAGCAGCTTTCCTGTTAACTCTGAACTTTTGCCTAACTGCCAATCAAATTTTTTTTCTTATTGGAAAAAATTCACAATTTTTCTCATAAAGGTAAATAATTTAACATCATAATTTCCCTCCCCCTACTTTGTTTAATTTTGTTTTTCACTTATTAGCTTCTTAAATTTTAAGCTTATTTTTTCAGTCCTTTAAATAAAAGGCTTAACTTTTTATCTAACTATATTTTTAGTACAATCCCCATAATTCAGTGCACTGTATTTTCACTGTTAATTTTAAAATAGTCTATAGTTGCAGTAGTGATTTCCTTTTTGATCCAAGAATTATTTAAAAGGACCATATCTTAGTTTCCAAGGGCTTGGATGGAGGTAAGGACAGGAGCCATCTTGTGTAACTTTCAATGCTATGTTACTGTTATATGTCTACTTTTTGGTTAGTTTAAGTTTCTCTGTGGTGTAGTATTTCATCAATTTTTGAAAATGATCCATGGTCTTTTAAAAAAAACTGTGTATACTTCCTATTTGTTGGGTTAGGTTAATAATAATAACTATGTTATTCAAATCTTCTGTTCCTACTTAATTTTATTTACTTGATAAAATTCTGAAAGTATTTTGTTAAAGTCTCCCACTATGATTATGGAAAAGTTTATTTATGCTTTAAATTCTTTAATTTATTTATATTTTTATTTGCATTATTGTGTTTGTATTTTTAACAAATTTTACTTTAACTCAGTGCTAAATGTTCAGTACATAAAGTTTCATTGTTATTGAATCTTGTTTGATCTATATCTATTCTTTTATGTCTCGTTCAATATTTCTTTTTACATTGAATCCCACACTTTTTAGAATTAATATTACTATCCCTATTTTTGTTTTGTTAGTTAGAATTCACCAACCTATCCCTTTATTTTCTGCCTTTCTGTGTAATTTTGGTATACAAAGACTCCTAAAGACAGCATTTAGCTGGATTATCTTTTTAATCAATCTGAGAGTCACTGATTTTAATACAGGAATTTAACCTAGTCACATTTATTGTTATATGTTTATCTTATGCTTGCCATTTTATCATATGGTTTTCTTCTTACTTTTTTCCCTCTTTTCTTGACCTTTGCTGATAGACTATGGTTTTTATGATTGTAGTACCCCTAGCTCTGTGTGTGTGTTTTAATATCTAATGGTTTAGAAATCCTACCTATACTTTTTTCTAAAGATCAAATACATGTGACCTTTCTTGGTGAACATCAGAGAACTGCATAGTAGGACCCTGTTAATTGATAAGGTCAGTCCATTGCTCTAGGAAATTTAATGGTAGATTCATGTTAATAACAATAATAGATTTTGTGTATATATGGGAATGACACTACATAGGTATTAGAAACCCTTCTAAAAGAGTATGTGACCAGGTCTCCATTCACTTCCCTTCCCCCTTCCTACAACAAGGACTGGCTACTACAGCTTTCACAAATCTTGTGGATGAGTGTGGGGTAGAGGAGCAGTCAAGAACCTAGTGGTTGGGATATAGCCAGGAACATCTTAAGGAATGCTTCTGCAAATTCTGGACTCTGAGACATACAAGCACTTTGGAGATCTGTAGAAGTATCTGTAGAAGGGAGGCTGCCAGGGTGAGTTTCCTGCTACTTCACTTCCAGTCACTAGAAGTCATCATCAGCTGAGAAATCTAATCTAGAATTAGGATAAGAGTGCAACAGTAAGATCACAAGAATGTAAACATAACCTCTAAAGAGGTGAAAATCCAAATGAGAAAATAAATGTTGCTAGACCTGCTTAGGAGGCTAGAATTCTGAGTTTCTTAATGTCTAGTTAAGAAAGCTCAGTAATCAACAAGAATCCACCCTTTTTTTCGCCTAAAAAGGAGGTGGTTTCCACTTTTTAAAAACTTTGATATAGGTGCAGGGGTGACGGAGAAAATTCTGGCCATAAAATACCTAAGCAGGTATTCTTTGTATGTGATTCTAGAAGTGCATGTGTTTGAATAAAGGTTAACATTAAAATTCCATATTTAATTTTTTATGGAGAATCCCAGTGGGAGGGAGGGAATAGGAATAAAGGTGAAGCAACTGTTTGAAGACCCACCATTAACTCTCACTTTACTGGACTGAGATCCTGGTTCGGATCACAAAGAAGAAGTGATTAAATACCTTAAAAGAGTGTTTCTGTTCTAACATATTTTAAAAATTAATTTAGCCACATAAAATTTTATGAAGTAAATCATTTTTTAAGCATTCTCATAATACAAAAGGGGAGACTAAGGGATTCCAAGAATTGAAGGGATTTGTTCAAACAAGTGAATAAGTGATAGAACTGGGATTTAAACCCAACGCTTCCAACTACAAGTCCAGTGTCATTTCCAACATACACGAAAACTTCTGTTTCAGAGAAAGCTAAACCCATGCACACCACATGCATGTTGTGCAGAGAGAAACTGCAGCAAGGCACACCCTTGGCAGTCAGTGCTTCACAATGTAGGTCAAACAGTCCAGCCGGACCCCAGAGCAATTGTTTCTACACTGACCCTCAGGGATTTGGGGAGCATTATGTCATGCCAAAGGCTTTCCTCATTAGCAATCATGCAAAAAGACACCATGCACCACATTTCTGAGCACTTGGAACAGCTAAAAAGAAGATGAAGGGTCAAGAAAGTACTCTTGATGATGCACTGCACTCTGGTACATTTGATTATGCCATTGTAATGTAATCTAAGACAGAATCATCAAGCACTCTGGCCAGCTGTCTTTAAAGTCAGAGCCCTACCTGACAGAGTCATTCTTTGGCATACTACGGGACCTGAGGCCAACAACCAAACTGGCCGTTTCCAATTTCAAGCAGCTTAATTCCAAATAACTAGACTCCTCACTCATCTTTGTGGTTGATCAAAACATTGAAAGGATATGGAAAATTCCCTTGTTCAAAAAAAGACTGGCTAGGGGAACACAGAGAGCCTTGACATTCACCCAGGATGAGTTTTAAGAAGCCTCATAAACACAGAACTTCAGAGGTTGTAGACAGTATTGAGAACCAAGACCCTCTCACATATTTCTTGCTCCTTTCTTTTAGGCTGAATAGAGAAAAGAAGAATATAAGGCAATCTTACAATTCAGAAGTGAACCAAGGTTATTGGGAGAGATCATGAGTGGGTATTATGCAGATCTGTAGCCCTGATTCAGGATTTGTGTTTTTCTCACACATATACATAACATGGGACCAAGAGAACAGCTAATTAATTGTCTGTTTTCACAATCTTCCTACTCAGATGCATCCCTCCCTTACACATTTAAGAGCACATAGAATACGGTAGAATGGGTAAACAAGCTCATGTCATTCCTAAAAGGAAGGATTCTGGAATCAAACTACCTGGGTTCAAATCCCAGATCCATCACTTACTAGTTGCAGTGAATTACTTTATTCTTTGGGTCCCAGTTTACTCATCTGTAACACGCAGATAACCTTCTGAGTATTGAGTGTGACGCTGCATTCAAAGAGCTTAGCCAGTGCAGTGCATAAATGGTGGCTCCTGTTACTGTTAGTAGGTGGAAATTTTATTAGGAAATTCTACATTAGAATTTCTTACAAGAAATGCAATCAGGGACTTCCCTGGTGGCACAGTGGTTAAGAATCCACCTGCCAGTGCAGGGGACACGGGTTCGAGCCCTGATCCGGGAAGATCCCACATGCCACGGAGCAACTAAGCCCGAGTGCCACAACTACTGAAGCCCGCATGCCTAGAGCTCGTGCTCCACAACAAGAGAAGTCACCACGATGAGAAACCCACGCACCACAACGAAGAGTAGCCCCTGCTCGCGGCAACTAGAGAAAGCCCGCACGCGGCAACAAAGACCCAATGCAGCCAAAAATAAATAAATAAATAAACAAATAAATTAATTTATTTAAAAAGAAAAAGAAATGCAATCAGAGTCAAGCAATGGGCTTTATTTCTGAGGGTGCTAGGTAAACAAGAAATAAAAGATATTCAGAAATCAGAGGCAGTGGAGCTACAGGTCCTCCAGTCATTCCAGAGAGGCACAGTCCATCCAGGAAGTAGAACAGGAAATCCATATGGATACTCTAACTTTGGAAGTGGTGTAGCGTTTATGCTTCTAAATTTGGAAGAGATGGATGTATTTGTGTCTGATCAAAAAATCAGGAGGAAAATGGTTTGTGAATTATATCTCCATTAATTTTTTTTGAATGATGAAGGGTTTCATAGCCAGTGAAAAACTATGTGGATGAGAAAGACAGAGAGGTTTAGCAGTGGCCATGAGTGTAGGGAGAGGAACAGATGGCTACACAGAATTTTGGAGAATTTGTTTATGTGGTGCAAACTGTAACACCTTTAAGCCATGCCTTTTAGAAAACCTTAGATGGAAGAGATACATTACTCTTCAAGGCTTTCCGGCTTTCTGATGTTTTCTTTGAATGAGACTGCAAGCAGGATCTGGACCATGTGAGGTCTCTAGATTTATTCAGGTTACAATTAGAGTATGGGTCATATCCAGCTGAGCAACATCAAACCCAACCACGTGTGTTTATCACATATTTTCTGGATTATGATTTGGATTTTGAAGCGGCTGCAGACAGGCTGAATTATATGATTCTATAAATGAGGTAAACTTTCAAAAGATAAACATCTCTTGGGCTTCCCTGGTGGCGCAGTGGTTGAGAATCTGCCAGCCAATGCAGGGGACACGGGTTCGAGCCCTGGTCTGGGAAGATCCCACATGCCTCAGAGCAACTGGGCCCGTCAGCCACAACTACTGAGCCTGCGCATCTGGAGCGTGTGCTCCGCAACAAGAGAGGCCGCGACAGTGAGAGGCCCGCGCACCGCGGTGAAGGGTGGCCCCCGCTTGCCGCAACTAGAGAAAGCCCTCGCACAGAAACGAAGACCCAACACAGTCAAAAATAAATAAATTAATTAATTAAAAAAAAAACTCTCAAGATTTTATTAATTACTCACAGTCATTCTGAATGGGTAACAATACATTTTATATATAATTACCTATTATTTTCTTTGCCTAGAAATAAAGTTGGTGCTCTGAGAGGTACCTAAATAAAACAAGGTGCTATTTGCTAAATTACTGTTTCATATCTCTCAATGATATACTTACTGTACTGAAAGCAACATAGCAGCTACTAACTAACTTCCAAGGACAAATGTATATACAAAAATGATCAAACATCTCTGCATCTAATAACATAAGTGTACTTATTGAAATATGTTTCCTGAACATTTTATATAAACTGCATTTTAACCTTAGGCGCACTGTGGATCATTAATAACACTGTTGGAAGTGCAGGCAGAATAGGAATTAATGGAATATTATGATGAACTGCTTATGGCTTTTGTTTTAATAAATTATACTTCCCTTTTTACTGGAAAATGACCACCATGAACTGTAATATTCATCAAAATACGCTGACATTTTTAGCAACTAGACTTCATAGGTGTAAAGCCTTCCTAAGCAATAAGGAATATGCAGGGGGAAGATAAGTTGTAACAAGTAGTGTTCTACTAAATGTACAACTAAATGTATAAATTCAGGTTAAAAATAATTCATTTAGCTTGATTAAAGACAAGGATTTAGGGTTACAAAAACAAAAACAAATAAAGCAAAGCAACACCAACACAACCCTGGGTTGTCATTAATGATAAACTGTCTTGCAATCCAATTTGCTATCCAAATTGTAAAGAAAAAAAAAATCTAGGAACCCATGACCAAACTGTGCTAATGGTGCACAGACACATCTTAGGATTATGTTTCTCATTTGCGCAGTTGCAATAACAGGCATATTTTACTTACAGAAATCCAACTCTTTATGCTTGAAGGAAAAAGAGAGAAAAAACATACACAGTGACAGCCATTTCACTCACCATTCCACGCAATGAGTGCACCCCGAGTCTCCTGAGATGAGGGATGTGAATCTGTGGTTGTCACGGACATGCCACACTGGGTGTAATGCCAATCTTCAAATACACATATTTTTCACATGCCAGGGCTCATAAATGGCAACCAGCCAGTTCACGGGGAGGTCAACCAAGGAAACAGTGATCAAGAGTAATTCCGAATAGAGGAAATTGCTACCTTAGCCACAACTGTAAACGTCACTGAACTGCACTGGACCAGATACCTCTTTATCTCAACGTGGATCCCCATCCTGACAACGGCAGCTCAGAAACTCTGCTGCTGCAGTGGCTCCGAGGCTCAGTTATAAACCACTGTTCCTTCTGGACAGTCCCTCCCTCACATTCTCCTTATGCCAAGTTGATGAAGGAAAGATTTGAGACGGATTTTAAAAAACCAACAACAACCTTTTACTGTTGTCCTGTACCCGTGATAGTTTCACGTCTCTCGAAAGGAGACAGGAAGTTTGGAACATTATTGGCCCTTTTAAAGGAAAAGAGGAGGCATACCCAGAGGTGAGTGACTATCCTAACACATGAGAATGTGCTAATGACATGCTGCTTTATCATCCCTTACAAAAAATCTGGAACAATATGTAGCGAAACAAAGAAATTACTTTCCATGTCTCAGTACATCTCTGAAGTAAAGAGTGAAACTTAAGGCAATAAGCACCTCAAGAGAGAGGTGTTCTGTCTCCTGTGATGCCGATCTTGGCCTTGGTCGAAGGTCAGCCCCTTCCTCCCTCCCTCCCTTCCTTCCTTCCTTCCTTCCTTCCTCTCAACCCTCCCAGTAGAGTCTCACCCCCTCACTCCACTGGACCAGTCATCTCCTAGACCACTCCTTACCAGTCCATCTGGAGGTTAGGGGAAAGAAAGGGGCTTGGCACCTTGCAGATGTTTACTGAATGAATGAACGATCACTGCCTCCCCAAAGCAAAGAACAGAGGAATTCCTCATCCTCAAATCCACAGTCCAGTTCACCAGTTTTATAAACAGTCCACTCTGTGTATGCACAAAGTATAAAAGCTTGAAAATGAAAAATGCTGATTCCAATTCTAAGCTAACCTGCCTAGTAATTTATAGATCTTAAGATGAAACTGGATATAAAATTCCCTTTGTCCCTCCTTCTACAATCTCCTGTACTAGTGTTTCTTGGACCTTCTACTTTCACTGAATCATAATACCATCTCGACTGCTCTCCTTAGCAGTCAAAAAAAAATGAAATCTCCTAGCTTTTCAGTTTTCTTTCTAGGATTAAACATAAACAGTACACCTCCTGACAATATTTTTAACAGAGTGGTGTCCAAACAAGATAGAAAGTCTTTGACAAATAGAAAGCAACCAATCTAACCTTCAGTCATACCTGTGCCAGTGATCTTTGTTCTGGTTCAAGGTGCCCATGGGCTCTCTTCAGAAGGATGGGCAGTGAGAAATGGCCAAGCAGGTGCCTGCCATGAGGACTCATGTGTGGTGGCCACACAAGACACTTGAGACTAGCACTATAGTGAACTTAACGTGTCTAGAGACACCCTGGTTTACTGGCATTGCATGTGCTGTGAATTTGCTACCCCTGATCTAGGAATATGCGTTTTGACCCACAAGGAGCTGGCTTTCTCTGTTGCTGGCTGGGCTGAAAAGGCTGTGACTAGAAAAAAATAAAGATTTCTCCACACAGCCTCTCAGAAGGGATCTGCCCTGTGATCTGCCATACCCTGATTTTCAAAATTCAGACTGAATTCAGACTTTTCATAAAAAGACCACTAAACTAATTCCAATTGTAAGTACTAAGACTGTTACTACAGTTCAGCTGCTTCTGAAGCACATGCTACCTCAGGCCCTAATAGCCTAATTTTTCTGTATATGCTCAGATTGCTTTCTAAATACTCTTAATAGCACAAACTATTAGCATTATCCATTAACCTAAAATAATTATGACATTAAGTGTTTATATGTATTAACAATGTTTTTCTTTAAAAAAAAAACAAAAAAACAAACCCTAAGTACTTTTTAATGCATTGCCTAATTCATCATCATTGAAGAAAGCTGTTATTTCTACTTTAGAGGTGGTGACACGGACTTACTGCTAAATGAAAAACAACATACTCCTCTGAGCAAGCTCTAAAATTGCAGAAGAGCTTGGTTTGTCACCTATTACTGGGTCTCAGTTCAATACATATCTATTAACTGATTAGCTCACTCTCCCATGTTTATCTTGTATGGAAAAAACCTAGCAATAATATAGTACATTTTGATGGGACCAGGTGGTTCTTACAGTCAAGATCTTATAAACACAATGATGTGATACTGTAACTACCCAAGCTATACAGCCAGCCCACCATGGTGGGTGAGTGCTCTAGTTATCTACTGCTGTGTAACAAATAAGCCCAAAACTCAGCTTTGTAAAACCACCATTTCATTATCCTCATGGATTCTGTGGGTCAGGAATTTAGAAAGGTCATGATGGAGACAACTCGTCTCTGTTCCATAATATCTGTGGTCTTAGCTGGGATCATTGATAACTTGGGGGCGAGAAGGCTAGGGCTGGAGAATCTACTTCCTTGATGGTTTCTTCATTTATGTCTGATGCAAGGCTGAGAAGGCTACAGGATGGGCTCACCAAGACTGTCCACCACAGCACTTACATCTAGTTAGACTTCTCACTCGGTGGCTCAAGTCTCCGTGTTCCCAATGAACAAGGCAGAAGTATGGCTTTTTATGACCTAGCCTTGAAAGTCACATGGGGCCACTTCTGTCTTACTCTCTTGGTAAAAGAAGTACAATCCCCTTCCCCCACCAGAGTCAAAGGAAAGGGACACAGACCCACCTCTCAATGGGAGAAGTGTCAACATATTTGCAGCCATGATTTCAAATACCTAGAGTGAGCCTTCAGTTTCCTGATGTCTGGTGCACCAACATTTGGAACTTGAACTTTTATTGATCAGCATTTGTGTTTTCAGAATATCAATCATAAATGCCTGCAATTATATTTCTGGATAATCAGATTCTGAATTGCCATGGAGGCAATAAAATGCCTACATGGATGTTAGGAAAATATTAATTTGGAAGAACAACAAAATATACAGCTGGCAGATCTGTTGGCCTGTTTTGCCTTTATCAAAATTATTCTGTTGGGAAAAAATTTTTTTTCCCTATTTCCACTAAGGCTACAGAGCAATCAGATGCCCCAAGCTAAATTAAAACACTTAAGGAAACTTAGGGGAAACCAATTTAACTTTATAGAACTAACTATTCAGCATGAGGTGGCAAATTCAAACTTCTATCAGAGCTGGGCAGGTAGAGAAGTAAAAGCCAATGGAAATACTGTGGACTGGGGTTAACTGGAGCACATGTGCCCTTTGCCTTAAGGAATCTGAATTTGATTTTTTAAAAATACTGCATTTTCCAGAAATGGCTCTTAGACCACAGCTTACGATCTTTGATTGAGATTACATGGTGGATATTTCTTAGGTTTACAGTTTTTTGTCCTGGTTCTACTGGTCTATTTTGCACTCCTCTGAGACCAGAAAATAAACCCTCAATATATAATTATGTAGTTAATAAACATGTACTGAGCATTTACTATGTTCCAGACACTGAGCTAAGCTACTGACATTTATTCCTTATTTAATGCTCAAAAGTCCTTTGGAGTATTACTGAACCCACTTTACAAATAAGGAAATGGTGCTGCAAGGAGGTTAATTAACCTGACAAAGGTGATAAAGCTCCTGAGTGGTACACAGTGGTTCACACCCAGACAGGTTTGACCCCGATACTTGTGCTCTTAGCCACTGCATGTTATAATATGGTGCTTTTGATGAATGTGGCTCTCCTAAACCACAGGTGAGTGGTGTCCAAGAAGGGGGCAAGCCTTGGTCAACACTTCTTTGGTTATAACCCATCCCGTTACTCTAATTTGGGGATAGAAATGGAAGTTTACCTGAGGCACTGAATATGCAGAGACAGTCCCTCCTACACAGAAAACTGGAAGTTTAAGACTCTATAAGGTCACTGTACTCCAGCACCCAGACCACGTCTCTCTGGACACCGGGAAAGAGATCTGGAGTCTCAGCCTTCTAGAAGATGGGCAGTGCCTCCACCATTGATCACCTGATAGAAACCCATCCACTAGCAAGGCACAACTCACGTATTTATCAAACGAGCACAAGATATGGGATCATGGAAATCGGTGTTTCTGTGCTCAACACCCTCTCTCGGCAGACCATCACATGATTTTCCCTTTAAAAAATCTATTTTGAAAAATCCCCTTTAAAAAAAGAAATCCTCCTCTATTTCCTTGAAAAGTCAAAATAGAGTTCTCATACATCAAACATATGACAGAGGCAGTTTTTAATCATTTATTTATCCTTCATTGTTTAATGCTTTATACCACTCCTCAATGCATAATTTATTATACCATTTACGTTTATTAAAAATTGATCACAGGGACATGCTCTCTCCCCATCTTCTCAGGCTACAGATATTTTTCTGTCAGATCGCTTGAGAATAGACAACAATTATTTAAAAATTGACTTTAACGGTTTGTATGCATGTCCCTTTCTTAGGGTTCCTTTTCTTCCGTAAAAGGACTAGAGGTTACTTTAGTGTATTAACTGCTCATTTCCGTTTTTCATATATTACAAGAAAGCTTATCTGAAGGCCCACTGAGGCTTTCAGGAAAAAGGCTTATTTTACTTTTCTAACTTTTAGAATGTGGATGTGAAAAGGAGGCATGAAAGAACAAGATTCTAGAATCTTCCATGACAGAGGTCATAGCTGTGGGGCTGCCTCTTTCTCTTGCTTTTTCTATTCTGTTCAGTATTGCCTCCTCAGATGATTCATTTTCCTTGCCTTAACTGGCGTGTTGTTTTTTTTTTCTCTTCTCCTTTCTCCAATTTTGTCCTCAATCCCCTTGCCTTTGCACTTCTCAACCCTGTGACCTGAGTCGCTCTCTGCAAGCTGCCAACCTCAAATCCTATAACTCTCCATCACCAGTATTTCCAACCCACTGCCCTCAAAGTGAAAGGTTCAAGAAGGTGCCATCCTTGGACACTCCTGCCTCAGACCTGGTCATTCTACTCTTCCCCATGGGAGGAGAGGAGAGAAGCAGAAAGCAACAGAGTGGGTGAGAGAGGTGGGGGAGGGAAGCAGAAGAAGCAGGTTCTAATAAGGTTCTCACAGCATGTTAGTCTGAAAAAGGTTTGCAGTGGACTAAAACCCAAAGGAATCAAACTTGGTACATTCCAGTTGGCTCTCCTTGCTACGTCCAGCCACCTCGATGGGATCCAACCCTGCCTCTCTTCCAGAGCTCCCTACTGGAACAGATGAGACTATCACTGGCCGCCCAAGCCAAAAACCTGAAGGTAACCCTCGCCTCTTCCCTCTCATTCACTCCTATAACCAATCAACCAATTACAAAGACTTGCAGATTCTACTTCCTAGTATCTCTGGAATCATCCCCTGAGCCATCCACCACTCTCCCCTGCCTGGTCCCAGAACAGTTTCTTAGGGTCTCCAGGCCCAGGTCCTTCCAGTCTCAGCATGATGTAGCTATGATCTCTCTGAAAGGCAAATCTGCTTAAAATTCTCTTCCTATCACAACTGAAATCAAGTCTAGTCCAAACATGGCTTACCAGGCTCTCAATAAGTGAGGAGGCTCCTGCTTAGTTCTTGGGCCTTTTGTTTGAACCCGAGGTGTGACTCCTCCCCTCCCCCCACCGAACATACCCACGCAGCTCTACTCTCCACACTCCACTCGCTAGCCACACAAAACTTCTTCAGCTCCACGGAGGAGCCATATTTCCTCTTGTCTCTTGGCCAGGGAGCATGCTGTTCTTTTCCCAGCAGCCCTCTCAGCCATCTCCACAGGATGCCTCCTCTGTCTTTCCATGAAGTCCAGGTGTGCTCTCAGGGCCCCTAGCACTCCTCCCATCCCAGGACTCATCGCTGGCATGGTAATTTTCTGATTCCTCATTTCCTGTGCTCCCCACAGACTAACAAACTCCATAAGGGCAGGGACAAGGCTTTGCTTGTTCACCATTGTATGCTCACTGCCTGGTGCATGACATACACTTGATAAGTATCATTTGATTGAAGAATGACTGTGGGGTAGTCTGTTCCACTGCTGGCCTCCAATGAAGCATGCCTCCTGGTATTCACACCTTGTGTAGTCCCCTCCCCTTGAACTGGGCTGTATCTGTGACTTGATTTTAAAAAAAGAAAGTGAAGAACCTGCTAGTTCTGGGCCTGAGCCTTAAGAAGGCCTGGCAGCTTCTGCTTTTCTGATTCTAACTACCATGTAAAAAGTCCAGCAATCCTGCTGAAGAGACCATATGGAGAGGCCACTTGGAAAGTGAAAGGTCCTGACATTTCCTGGAGAAAAAGAGAAGCCCAGCTCAGTCCTGCCACAGCTAACCTGCCATCTGAATGCAGCCCCAGACTGACCACAGGCAAGAATGGCAGAAGAGCTGCCCAGCTGAGCCCAGCCCAGATTGCAGAATTGTAAGCAATTAAACGATTGTGGTTTTAAGCCACTAAGTTTTGGGGTGGTTTGGTATATACCAACACATAACTATAATAAATTCAATATATAAATAAAATGGAATACAAAAATCACAGAATAAATTTTATGCAAAGACAAGTCAAAGTTTCTAAACGGCAGATCTAAGAAAAGAGCAACAGCATTAAAAGGATATAGAGGAACTCATACCACCAGCTTCCATTTAAAATACATCACAATTTTCCTCTGTCATTTTCTTTGGTTTTAAGATATTTTCCAATGAAAAGATTTCCCTACTTTTTTTTAAAGCATTCCTGGTCTGACATTAAAAATTAGGGCGTCCAACCAAGGATGCAATGTGAACATTAAGACACTAATGGAAACTAGCAGGTGACCAGCCCATCCTGCTGTTCCTCTTCCTCTTACTTACCAGTAGGGTAGATCCAAAGCTGTGGATGAGGGCATGGGGGCTGCTGTGTTCAGGGCAGACTGGAACATTGTAGGGGCTTCCTGGCTTAGCTGGACTGAGCATCAGATGTTCAGTTCAGTGTGAAAAGTCACCCAACGAACAAAACGGCCAATTTTGACTAGAAACTAAAATGATCAGTAGAAGTAAAACAGACAGCTACCCATGAATTTAGCCCAGGCATCCAATCACTTACACAAACACATACACACACACACTATACTGATATCCCGTGGAGACAGCTGAGGCACTATTACATAATCCAGGATGTGGCTAGATTCTTTTTAAAAACCCATGTAGATAGGCAGAATGAAGAGAAAGTGCTAAATTTACAGCGGTCTGGTGGAACTCTGGATTGATGCTTCTCATAATTACTGCTCTTTCAGAAAGAAAAAGGATCATCGTAAAAGAAATAGGGTCTAAGCTAAGTATCTGTCTTTCACAAAAACCAAAAAACAGAATGTCAAAAATATTTTCTAACAGTTCATACTGGTCTAATGCTTTGACGTTTCTGAATGATCTCTAGTAGGTAAAATTATCAACGTATTTTTGAGAACATATCATGTCTTCTATTTTATTATTATCATTATTTTTGGTTGCGTTGGGTCTTCGTTGCTGCGCACGGAAGTTGTGGCAAGCAGGGGCCACTCTTCGTTGTGGTACGTGGGCTTCTCATTGCGGTGGCTTCTCTTGTTGTGGAGCACGGGCTCTAGGCGCACGGGCTTCGGTAGTTGTAGCTCGCAGGCTCAGTAGTTGTGGTGCACGGGCTTAGTTGCTCCGCCGCCTATGGGATCTTCCCGGATCAGGGCTCGAACCCGTGTCCCCTGCATTGGCAGGCGGATTCTTAACCACTGTACTACCAGGGAAGTCCTATCGTGTCTTTTAAAACTATCTCCAATTAATAAATCTTATCTGGTGGAGATTGAAGAAGTAGATTTAAGAAAAATCTGGCAGCATGTATGCTGCATGTTTTGAAAGAGAAGGATAAGTTCCCACTGTGTGTGTGCAAAGCTCCAGGCTCTAAGCAAGAGTAACAGAACCTTAAGCATAAACATAAACCTTCAGCATTTATTACATGTCCTGTCAGTTGGTGAGACTGAGCATTTAAACGCTGCTGAGAGAGCAAAATCTAGACTTAAAAAATGGGACCTATTTCCCACTCTTTTTTTTCTCCTAGATGGGGGGGGCTCTGTGAATAGATGCCACTTGGCTGCTCCCTGCAACCCAGCAACCTCAGAGAATGGAAAGCTTGTTCTCTAAATTTTCCTCTTTTTGGGGGGTAACTTCTGGTGGAGGCACAGACTTGTACTTTGACTGTGGGGAGAGGATAGGATACGCAGGCAGTGAAAATAAGCCAAGCACCCCATTTTTACCTTCGAGGGAAGAGAAAAGGCTGGCATAACAGCAATAGCGTTTCTCGAGAGACGGGACCTGGGAGATTGTCATGGGGAAGCCAGTCATCTCAGATACAAGGAAATGAAGGGGTACCAAGCTTTGTGGTAGGGATGGGAACGCATTTTCCTCATGTGCCAGTTGCTAGGCTGGGCCTTTTCACATGATTTTATTTAGCACGTATTTAATGTGTTTATTGGGTGGGTGGATGAATGACGAAGGCAGGCAAGTCCTCTCCAGAAAGGCCACAGGAGTCTGTGAATGGTACAGGTGGGACTGGGATTCTGCAGAGCAAGGTGGAAAAACAGGGTGGAAAGGTTTATAACTGAGGCTTGGGGATTAGGGGAGGGGGGTGGGAAGGAGGGAGTCAAACCTCCTAGCAAAGAGCATGTCCACGCAGCTGACACAAGCCCCCAGATGTTTGACCAGGTGACCGAGAATCACAGTGAAGCTTATTAAATGCAACAAGTTCATGTACAGTGAAACTGTGCCGAATCCCACAAGCGCTCTATACCCTAGAAAAGGGCAAAACAGTGTGAGGCACCTTGGAAAAGTGCAGAGTTGTTCAAGCCATGCTCTGTGCGGGTTGCGGGGACTCCCTCACAGAGCACCACAGAAGGCACATACACTCGACTTTACCCAGAAAAGCTGCCCTTCTGCTTGAAAAAAATGAGTTCTCTGCTAAAAAACTCAAACAAAGTGAGAACTACTGGTGCAGCACAAAAACTCTTAGATAAGGATCCTGCAGATGTGAATCTGAGTTGCAACCCTACCACTAACCAGCTGTGTGCCCTCAGACCAGCCATTTCGTCTCCTTGAGCCTCTGTTTCAATATCCCGACAACAAAGATGACACCTATCTTACACGGCCATTTTGAGGATCTAACGTGATAAATTATGTGAAAACACTTTGAAATTATTTCAGAGGTACAGGTTTTAGGGAACATAAAAGGCTTTCTTTTTTTTTTTTTTCTTTCTTTCTTTTTTTTTTTTTTTTTGCGGTA
>NC_041215.1:79922757-79925608 GCF_002837175.3 Physeter macrocephalus
GGGCCTCTCACTGTTGTGGCCTCTCCCGTTGCGGAGCACAGGCTCCAGACGTGCAGGCTCAGCGGCCATGGCTCACGGGCCCAGCCGCTCCGCGGCAAGTGGGATCTTCCCAGACCGGGGCACGAACCCGTGTCCCCTGCATCGGCAGGCGGACTCTCAACCACTGCGCCACCAGGGAAGCCCTCTTTTTTTTTTTTAAATAAAGAAATTTCTCAGTAAGTCAACAGGCACTTCCCTTGGAGGCCATTTTATATCTCCTGTGTTTGTATCAACAAAATCCATGGCTGTCTCGGAGGAAAAGCATTATTTAAAGAAGATAATTAGTGCTCAGCCCAGTTTCACTGACACCCCCAGAGTAGACAAGATAAGGGGATCTTACTCTCAAAATCTACCTCTGGGGTTTGGCAAATAAGCTGGTAGAAGAGCTGCTAAACTGACAGAAAATGGGTTAAAACCTCCAAGTTCCATGTTCATGGCTTCAAAGTGAGAACTTAGACCTTTGCTTGTGTTGGGAAGGCTGACGCGGGATCAGAGATTTAGAAATAGAAGGGACTCCCGGATAATCCATCTCTATTTTACAGACAAGAAAACAGTGAGCCGGGATGGGAGGTGACTCATCCAAGTTCACAGTGGCAACGGTGGGACTTGACCTTATATCCAGCACTTTTCCACTGCAAGAAGTCTGGCTAATGGCAGACTCCTGAAACCTGATTTTCCATCAATAATGTATCTGTGTAAAGTTAGCTCAACTTCCCCATAATCCACTTGAACAGAGTTCTCAGAAGGCATGCCAAGTGGTGGCATTTCTGCTGTGGCCTGGGGGTAAGGCGAGCCACTTCCTGGTTTGCTGAGGACAGTCCACATTTATGCCTGTTGTCCCAGCATAATTATTAATTGTGCTCCCTCGCCTCTCGCAAGTATCTGGATTTGGATGGAGAATTACAAAGCACTCTTTGTGCTTTTCTGGGAGAAAGAAAGGGACTCAGGGTAGAACTGCTCCCTGAGAGCTTGGTGTGGTGGTTTGGAACCCAGAGAGATGTGATAGTTGTCTTCAAATACTGACAGGTCTGTCTTATGTTAATAAAATTAGACCATTCTGTGGCTACAAGGATTAGAGTATGGACCACCACGTGGAAACCACAGGAGTGGAATTCTTCAGTATGAAGAATTGTACTCCAAAGGGTCTCCAGAGCCAACCTGCCTGGGTTCAAATCCTGGTTCTGCCATTTACTAGCTCTGTGACCTTAAGCAGGTTGTACTTTAGTTCCTCCATCGGTAACATAAGAATTCCATAGGGAGTGCTCCGTAATCACTTGCTCCTATTACTATCCCTGACTTGTTACTCGGCAGGCAGTGGATGTGCCCAGAGTGGGGTTTTCACAGGTGGACTAGGAAAGGGCTGTTGGGCTCCTCCTGGAGAGGACAGTCAGCGCTGGCTTGGCTGATGTTGGAGATGCCACCCTAACTCGGTGAACTCAACGGGTCTGCTGACTGCTTGAGGCTGAGTGTGTCAGCAGGGGGCATCTGGTGTCCCCAGTGAGGGCAGCGCTCTGGGCTGAGCACTCTGGAAAAGGACCTCGTTCAGGACTGTCAGGCAGCTGGGAAGGAACAGCCATCCCCACTGCATGTGGCAGTGGAATGTAGTGATTTAGAACATGGGGCTATCAGACCATCTGCTTTGAATCCTGGCTCAACCACATGCTAGCTGGGGACTCTGGAAAAGTTACTTAACCTCTCTGTGCCTCAGTTTCCTCCACTGTAGAACGGGGATGACAACAGTGCCAGTCTCAGAGGAGTGAGTGTGATACAAGCACAGCCCAGCACAGAGCGAGCGCCTGATGAACACCGTTACTGTGACGGTGGCACCGGCCGCTGCAGCTTACAGCAGAAGAGCACCTGAAAGGAGCGGGCACTGAAGTCAGGAGGGGCGAGGAGTCTGTCCAAGGTCTCACAGCCCAGGAAGCACCTCGCTCTCTTCTCTGCCCAGCGCTCAGTCCAGCTCGGGGAAGACTGACTCACCCACCCTCTGAATCCCCAGGCACGGTTGGTCAGTGGTGCTGGGGCTGCAGAAGTGACGGGCCTGAACTCGGGCAGCGGGCATGGGAGGGCCAGAGCCAGGCCAGCGCGCGGTGGGCAGAGCTGAGGGCACCCTAACCGACAAGCAGGGGTGAGTCAGGGTGTGAGGCCACGAGCTCAGAACTGGGTGGAGATGGGGTGGAGGCCAGAGTGATTTTATTGAAACATAGCAGGTGGCATCAGTCCATGGGCTAAAACCCTATTAGATTAGAGTATGGTCCTTGCAGAGCACCTGGCCAGGCCTGCATGTCTGACTTCGTCCTCCCCCCTCTCCTCACAGCCCTCCTTCTTTCCCTGGGACCTGTCCAGCTCGTTCTCACCTCAGGGCCTTTGCATTTGCCATTCCCTCTGCCTGATGCACACACTTCTCCCCAGATATTCACGTCTGGCTCCTTGTCATTCATATCTCAACTCTCATAAACTTCCCTTAACAGCTGTACCTCAAGTAGCATCCCTACCATTCCATCCCATCATCCTGTCAGCCTTGTTTCACAGCCCTTATCACTACCAATCTACCTAAGTAATTAACTAAGCGTTAATTATTGAAGCATTCATTAATTTGTCTGAGTTACTTGTTTGCTTGTTTGCTGTTTCTCCCTCCTAGAACATACATTCCACAGAGACAGGGAGCCTGCCTTCAGCAAGCTTCAATAGTGAGCACTGAGCAAATGTTCGGTGAGTGAAGAGATGAAGCAAAAACAGGCTGCAGAGGGCTTCCCGGGTGGCGCAGTGGTTGAGAGTCTGCCTGCCGATGCAGGGGACACGGGTTCATGCC
>NC_041215.1:79925793-79951864 GCF_002837175.3 Physeter macrocephalus
ACAGTGGTGGAGAGTCCGCCTGCCGATGCAGGGGACGCAGGTTCGTGCCCCGGTCCGGGAGGATCCCACGTGCGGCGGGGCCGGTGAGCCATGGCCGCTGAGCCTGTGTGTCCGGAGCCTGTGTTCCGTAACGGGAGAGGCCACAACAGTGAGAGGCCCGCGTACCGCAAAAAAAAAAAAAAAAAAAAAAAAAACAGGCCGCAGAGGAGTAAGGAGGTTTGGGGGTGACTGACCTGGAGAGGTGGGTTCAACTGTATTGGTCAGTGGGAGCCTGGGGTCTGGGTGGGTGTGTCTGTGGCTGCGTTAGAGACAAGAGGCTGCCCTGGAAGGGGAAGGAGTCCCTGGAGGAAACGGACAGATGAACTGTCTTCACCTTCTCAGCAGAGCAGGTTGTGGCATCACTCTGGCTGGCACAGGTACCTAACCTGGCCCCGAGTTAATACTGCACGTGTGTGTGGCAGGAACAGGCCTGCACTCAGTAACTCTTCTCCTGGAGTGTGGTTTCAGGCCCTCAGCACCTAGCAGACAAGAGGCAGGTCGGCTGACGTTTTCTGAATAGTGCTGAGGAGAATCTAGCACAGAGTCCTGCAGAGATGGGGCTTAAAATAAACATTCCTGATTATGGTTCTGTAGAGCGGCAAAGTTTAGCTGCTTTAAAACAAGCAAGAATCCCACAGGGGAAAATCTATGTGTGGAATTACCACCCTATTCACAGCCAAGCAGAGCTAATCTGAGCGTCCTAAAACAGGGCAGCCAGGCATGTGAGGTTCCCGTAAGTGTTTCTATCTTCACGTCATGTTTGGTTTCTGGCCCTCCAGAGCAGCAATCCCAGATGAAGCAAACCAGAGCCGTAAACATGCTCTCTGAAGGGAATAAGAGGGCTGCTTTGACCAGAAGGCTCTACGCTGGAGACCCAGCAAGAACAACAAAAAAGAATGTGGTTCCCGCTAAGAGTCTTTCAGCATTCATCAGCCTACTGTCTTGATTTTGAGAGTTTTTTCCAGAAAGTTATCTGGAGGTGGTACCCTGGATCGTTATGAGAACATTGATGCAACAGTTTTAACAAGCGTTGGTAAACGTTTATAGAGCTCTAATTACTTGAATTTCATATCTAGGAAGAATATCACTGCTTTACAGATTAATTTTTAAACTTTAATGTTGGTGGGGGATTAGGCAGTAGAGAAGTTAGAGACAAAATGAAAGGGGAACAAAAAGCACTTCTCTATAAACATGTGCTTTTCAGTAACCTTCTTTCCCAGGCTTAATAAGGTCAAGGGTGAGAGACAGGAGGAAATAAGGGTCTTAGGAACATTTATGGTGACCAGGACAACAGATGAGACTTTTTGAATAAGGTCGTGCCCTAGAAAAAGTCACTCTCCTGACCTAAATTCAGGAGCAAATGCCCCGTGCCTCTGGTTTACAAGAGAAAGAGCTACCACTCAACCACTACCAAAACCCCTGAGGAGTTCAGAAGAGGAAGGTAAGTAAAGGGTTGGGCAGAGAAGGAACTAATAAAACATTTTCCCCTTCAAAGCACTTGGCTAATGTTTCCCAATTCAACTTCACAGAGAACCTTGAATGCAGCCATTAATAGTCCTTATTAACAGACCGGAAAGAAAGATTACCATAAATGTGGGAACAAAACTCTGGAATTTGCACTCCTCCCCAGCCTCCAGCCATAAGGGCAGAGGCCTTCGGCTTCAGGGGAGAAGCAGTGAGCTCAACCCTCATTTAGTATTGATTTTATCTGTGGAATGTCCCAAACCCACTGGCACACCCCTGACATAGCACGGATAGGCAAACTGCATGCGGGATTCCAGATGTGAAAGTGTATGTAGGTAAGAGAACGCACACAGTTTTTTTTTCTCTTTTTCCACTTTCCACTGCCGAGCTCCTCTGTTTTGGTTGAGCTCAGCGGCACAAGTGCCTTGGATAATCCAGAAATTGCTTCCATATGTGGGCACAGGAAAGAATGTACTCATCGGCTGCCTGAGAAGGAAGCTCTGGCAGCCTCTCTCCTGCCAGAAAACGTGTCTCGGGCTGCAGAGAGTCACAGGGTGTTTGAGCTGAGGGAGATCTGGGGAAGCATCTCCAAATCCCCACTCCCCCTCAATTTACCCATGAGGACTCTGAGGCCCAATGTCACACAGACAGGGACAGAGCTGGAGCTAGAACCTGGGGCGCCGGAACTGCCTTTCTTATTTTGAACGCTCTTTTGCATTTAGATTTGGTTTTATCCAAGAACGTTTTTTATCTTAAATAGGTGTCAATAACTAGGCAAATTATTAAACACAGACGGAGTTTGCTAGGTGTACCTGCCATCCTGTGAAGCCCCTCACGCATCCAAGCATCCAAGGTCCCAAGCCCGTATTCAAGCTCCAGAGCCAAAGGGCTACCTATTCTTTGTGACTGGGTCCTAGTTCCCGGTCATCCCTAACTATTCTCTCTGGGGTCAGGCCATGTAAAACTTGAATGAATGTCTAAAATGGACAGCAGTCACCCTAAGGTTAAATTTGTCTACTTTTAGGGGTGTCTCCTTAGTCCAAGCTCTTCAAGTGAGGTAACCTCATTTGGACGGAAACCATCCTTATTCAAGTATTTTTCTCAGGTCACATGTTGTCTTTCCCTCTCCTCTCCTCACACCCCTGCTTCCCTGCCTACTCCCCACTCCCCCAACCCTTCGCCCCACAATTGCTTGAAAGAATGACCTGTAGCTAATTCAGTGTAGCAGCAGGATGGCAGGTTGGGGTCTGGACCAGCAGGCCCAGCTAGATACTGAAGGCTGGCCCTAGGGGCTGGACCCTTACAGGAAGCTCAGCTCAGAGGGCGCCAGGGAGCTCCTCCCACCCTGCAGTGGCACCCACACCAGGGTCTCCATGGCTCCTGATCACTTCAGAGCCTTAATGCCCCGTTAGTGCTGGGTTGGTCCAGAACTTGAAACAAAGACTCCATTTAGGAGTCTTTAGAGGCCACAACAGTGAGAGGCCTGCGTACCACAAAAAACAAAACAAAACAAAACAAAACAACAACTCAGCTTCGTCTCCTCCCTTCCTTGGTCCTCCATCTCCATCACCATCTCACCAACTTCCAGCAACTGGAAGCGCGAGGAAAACCTCTTCAAGGTCTACAAAGCCTGTGTTACTGGATCTCCTTCTGCAGAGATCTGCCAGAGCTACGAGAATTGGTTTCTACACGCCTGATACATTTCTGTTTAAATCAGTATTTTTCAAAGTGCAAATTGCTGCCTATTCTCTGGCTGTCAAATCAATTTAATGGGTTGCATCCAGCTGTTGCTTCTTTTTTTTTTTTTTTTTTTTCTTTTTTTTTTTTTGCGGTACACGGGCCTCTCACTGCTGTGGCCCGGAAGCACAGGCTCAGCGGCCATGGCTCACGGGCCCAGCCGCTCCGCGGCATGTGAGATCTTCCCGGACCGGGGCACGAACCCGCGTCCCCTGCATCGGCAGGCGGACTCTCAACCACTGCGTCACCAGGGAAGCCCTGTTGCTTCCTTTTTTAAAAAAAATAATAAAAATGTACTGGACATGGTAAGGATGGGAATTATTTTACAAAGCTTTTTTTCTATTATCTATCTATCTATCTATACTGGATCTCAAAGAAGAATACATTTCTTACTGTGGGTCATGGTCAAAAAAGGTTTTGAAACGCTAGTTTAGATAATGCTTCTTTATATGGAGTACTCACTGTTCACAGAGAGATTTCTTTTCAAATAATGCCCAGATGCCATCTGGCATCTGACATTGTGATCTGTCACATCTGACATTCAAGGAATAAGGCACTCTAAGCATACTTCTTTTTGCTGTTTTTTAAAACTCTAAACCACGTGTAGTCTCTTAAATTCCCAGACCCCAGAATCTTCACAGTACAAGGTTCCTGCCTGTGGCCTCCGTACTAGGACCGAGTTTATTCGTGCAGCTCTCGTGCCTTGGGCCCTTCTGAGGTACCTCATGGGGGGAGAAAGGAGGAACTCCCTGGGCTGACTTACTGAACAGGGTCAGTTAAAGCACACGCTGCCCTCTAGTTCCTCCTGGCAAGCAGGCCACTGCTGGTTTCATGAGAGCTCATCAGTTTACACTGGAGCTGGGATGGTAAGATCAGGAGAAGGTGGGCCCCACCTGCACCCACCAGGGCTGGCCCACAGCAGTCCCCTCCGTACCCCGCGACCACGCAGAGGGAGGGCCAGGAGCCACTTTCCCACTCCGCACACCATCCAGGCTTAAGGAGGGGGAGGAACAGCAATGAGGCAGCAGCCTGCATGTACCAGGGAGGCAGGACGGGGTGGCTGCTGCTCGCACAGCACAGATCACCAAAACTGTCGTTCTAACCAAGCCAAGGCACGGAGACCGCAGACCTGGGCAGCACAACCTTCTAAATTGGAATCCTAGCTCTGCCTCTGGTTTCTTCCTTAATTCTATAACAGAAGGGTTCCGGGTCACATCAGAAAAACACAAAGATCCTGTTACCCTCTGACCAAGTGCAGTGACCTGTGGATTTGAGGTTGGAAAGGCCCCTTGGTGCTCAGAGCAGCACACCTCCCTGAAAACCTTCCCACATCGGACCAGGCTTGAGAATGGAGTGGGTTTTGTTTTACCTCCTGCTCTCTGGAGAACTCTTCTATTCTTTCCTTCCCTGGGCTTGAAGAGATGGCCAGATAAGCAGCCAGCGGGGCCTGAAGGAGTAAAGCAGCCCTGCCCCTTGGGGAGGGGACCTTTAGGGACTGCTGGTCCAGGTCTCTGCAGGCACTGTGGAGAATGACCCTCGATTTCCCCCAGATGCTTTTGCTGAGGGTGGGATCACACTGACCAGGGCTGAAATCAGCCCTGACAATTTCACCTTCCAGCCCACTTTGGGCTTATTTTGAGGCAGTACAGCCCAGAGGTGGGGAAAACAGCTCTGGATGCCCTTCCAGGCCTGGGTTTCTGTCTTTATGTGACTTCCTCTCCATTCTTGCCTGTGGGGATCCCTGGGTCATTGCTCTGCAGGTATGAAGGTGACCTGTAGTTGTCCCTGTCTGCAGAAATGGCTGTCGAGCCCTGTGGTTCTGACTGCAGACAGGGGCAGGGCTGCCCAGAGCCCCCTGGGCAGGCCTCCGCAGGCTGCCTGAGCCTCTTCCAGGAAGGGCTCGATGTTCTCCATCCCAGCAGTGGAGTAAGAGCCCTGTAGCGGGCAGGCCTCTCGGGCCCCAAGGCCAATATGGTCAAAGCTTGGCTAAGGCCTGGCTGCCTGACAGCAGCAGAGTTTTGAGAAACATTTTTCTTTATGGATAGGAAGTGACCATTTCCTCTTCTCCCTCACATCCCTCACTGAACTCTGCTATAACTCTGCACGAGTCTGTTTGATTCCCTAACCTCCAAAAGAGATTTGAGCAGAGGGTACCAGGGACTTTCTAGAAGGCAGAGGCTCAGTACTGCAAAAGCCCTGGGAGCAGTTGCCACTGGAACCCTGCCTTGCGTTTTCCTCACCTGGGCTTACTGCGTCCTGTACCTGAAGGAGGTGTCCAGCTGCATCCCTCACATCTTTCAGTCAGTGTTAACCTTGGCCCTGCCCAGGAAAGAAATAGACCATTCTATGTTTCATCTGTAATTGAATAAGAAAATCACTTACAGAATATTTTATACAGTCTCAGGCAGGGGAAAGAGAACTGGACTGGAACTCAGCAGGCCTGTTACCAACTAGCCATTGGCCTTGGGAAAGTCACAAAACTTCTCTGGGGTTCTCCTTCTACCAAGAGGTTAGGCAAAATGGTCTTCATCTTCACTTGGCTTCCCATGTCCAACATTCTGGGATTTTATGAAAGATTCTACATTTTATAGTTGAATATTATACTCCTTCCCCACAGGTTGAATGTCATTCATTTATTCTTTTTTTTTAAATTTTAATTAATTTATTTATTTTTAATTTTTTTTGGCTGTGTTGGGTCTTCTTTGCTGCACACGGGTTTTCTCTAGTTGTGGCGAGCGGGGGCTACTCTTCGTTGTGGTGCGCGGGCTTCTCACTGCGGTGGCTTCTCTTGTGGTGGAGCATGGGCTCTAGGCACGCAGGCGTGTCACTAGTCAATGATACTAGGCAGCATTTGTGACACTCTAGGAAGATTCTCTTCCTCATTAGAGACTGCTGAAGTCTTAGGGGTCATTTAGAAGGTATGGCTGTGATGGGTGTCAGGTGTTAAAGTGGGTGATTCAGAGTAAAGCTAATGTGGTACTCCAAACACCATGAAAAGAGCAGGCCCTTCTGCTGACAGGTCAGCTGTTGGTCTTTATTTTTTCTGGCTGTCCTTTTTGCAATGCATTGGTGACACTAACCCAGAAGTATGCAGAGAAACAGGAAGTCCAGGTTACTTCCCCAGAACAATGGATCAATGGTCAACCATCTACATGAAGAAAGCTGGGGCCACCTAGGTCCTTTACAACTGAATGTCCCTTACTGAAGGGGCAGGTGGGCATTGTGGTTCAGAGCAGGCTCTGAAGCCACACGGACTGGACTGAATCTCACCTCTGCCAAGTTAGCCCTGTGAACTTGGGACAAGCTGAATATCCTCAAATTCCTCATCTGTAAAATGAAGATAATAGTGTCTGCCTCATAGGGTTGTTATATGGGTTCAGTGAGTTAATTCAGAGCACTTAGAACATTACCTGGTACATACTAAGCAATATCTATGTTATTAGATGCTATGATTATTACTACTTGTCCAAACATCATTACTAGAAATCTGAAGAGGAATAATTCATTCCTGACTTCTGTGAGTATGCAAGAGAAGGCAGGCACCCTCTTGCTTCTGTTTCCTAATGACTTCTTAGTAAGGGTAGCCACAGCTTAGTGCAGCTCACCACTTTTCCCTGCACTTCCAGGGCCCCCACCCAGCAACCTCCTTAGGTCAGGAAGCTTCTTACCCTGCAGAGGACGCTTAGGATCCGAGTCCCTTCACTCCCACTGCTGAGGCGTCTCCCCGTAGCTCAGGACCACCAGATTCTTTCCCTGTTGTCGCTGCTGACCTCTGTACTCTCTCCACCACCAGGGACTTCCTCCCTTTTCCTTCCTCCCTCTGTGTTGCTGGGGCCAGAGCTGAAGAGAACAAAGGGGAGGTTTCTACTAGGCCTCCATCCTTCCATGGGCACCTGGGTTGGAACTCAGAAAGCACCTTCTCCTAGTCACAACCTTATCTACAAATGGTGGTTGGGCTCCCTCGGGCACGAGTCCTAAGGTTCAGCTTCCTGGGCGGCCAAGTTTGTCTAACCTCCCTGTAAAGCAAAGAGCCCACAGGGGTACCATTTACCAGTATGTTGGTCCAGGATCTTTCTATGCACAACTGGAGACCCTGTAATGTTAGAACCAATCTCAAGAAGCAAGAGCAGTGTGCAGTTTCTTGGATGCCATCCAAGATGGTCTGCCTCTGAGCCAAAACAGCAATGTGTTGTTCCTCAGACCAGGATTAAGAAACGCAAACAAGGGCTTCCCTGGTGGCGCAGTGGTTGCGCGTCCGCCTGCCGATGCAGGGGAGCCGGGTTCGTGCCCCGGTCCGGGAAGATCCCACATGCCGCGGAGCCGCTGGGCCCGTGAGCCATGGCCGCTGGGCCTGCGCGTCCGGAGCCTGTGCTCCGCAACGGGAGAGGCCACAGCAGTGAGAGGCCCGCGTACCGCAAAAAAAAAAAAAGAAAAAAAAAAAAAAAGAAACACAAACAAGACACTCAACCAGCAATGGTCACAACCACCAATCAATGGTCACTGCAGAACTCCCAAGGCAAAGCCCCAAGTGGGTATTTTTCTCCACCCCCGGGAATCCCCGCCATCATAGTGAACATCCTCCAAAGCACACACTCACAGTCACCTGCATATGATGTTTGGTCTGAGACTGTACAAAGGGCACATTAGTGAGCAATGACCTCTGCTTTCTAAGACACTGCAAAGGCAGATGTGTACAAAACTCAGCAATCCATGTGCTTTCCCAGCGACATTTAGAATTGCTACTTCCTGGCTCTATCTGAGGTGTTCTTTAAAAGGGGTAAGCCAATGACATGTGTGTACACGTGTACGTGTGTGTGTGTGTGTGTACACATGCATACGTGGGTGGTAGATGATGAGGACTCAGGGTTGGGACCATGTGTGCACTAATACAGAATAAAAGTGAGTATAATGGATGTGTGTAGGTACACACAAGCTAGTGTGATTTTCATTGGATGTAAATAAAACAAGATCTGCCACGCATACCTGGACTCACCTGGCTCACATCTCACTCCCACAAATAACATTACAAGAAAATCTTGGGATAATAGCTAATGGTCTTTTTTAAAGAATACAATAAGATTCAAGTATTAATGAAGAACCCTATGAGTTCCACGTAATACAGCCACACTACTTTAGCTAAATGAGGAATGCGATAAACATCTATTTCTCTCCCTTATTTACCAAATATGTAGTCAAAAACAGGTAAAGTAACATTTCAGACTTATCAAATTTCTGACTGATAAGTTAAACTGTTAACAACTGCATTGTTTAGACAGTGCCTTATCTGGAGATGTCTGCTCTGTCCCATCACAGACATCCTAGCCTCAGCCTTCTTCCCATTCTTACAAATTCCCCTACTCTATTTTTGCACAGTGTTTTATTGTTGTCAAGGTCATGTGACCACTAGGCAACAAAGCTGGGATTATAAAACAATGGTAAACTCCTAGTCTACTGCTCTTCTGCACTTTTCACTTTACTACTCTTCCTTTAGCAGAGGATTCAGTGCAAAAGGAATTAACTAAATAAGCTGGTTGATATCAGGTCTTGACCTGAAAGTGACTTGACTTGCAAGAGTCTATTTCTGAGGATTGATGGACATCCAAAACCAGGGGCAGAGTGAAAGTGAAGGCAGGGCAAGAGGGAACATATGCCCTCAGGCAACAGCATATGAGGCCCCCAGAAGCTGAGTGTTTGCAAATCCCAATGCCAAAACTACGGTCTGTGCCCAGTTTCCCCTGGGCACCACTTTCCCTCACTGCCACTCTCTGACTAAAACCTAATAACAGCTACCTACCAAGGCCAACCAGGTACCCAGAACCCAGTCCAGACTCAGGACTCTGGCTAGCTGAGGGCCAGTGGATTTCTGGCCTTGAGAATGACCTGCTTTGGTTTTTTTTTTTTTGTGGTACGCGGGCCTCTCACTGTTGTGGCCTCTCCCATTGCGGAGCACAGGCTCCGGACGCGCAGGCTCAGCGGCCATGGCTCACGGGCCCAGCTGCTCCGCGGCACATGGGATCCTCCCGGACCGGGGCACGAACCCGTGTCCCCTGCATTGGCAGGCGGATTCTCAACCACTGCGCCACCAGGGAAGCCCCCTGACCTGTTTTTTTGAGTGGTGGAGAGTTCAGTCCTGCAGGACTGGGCCACCCATGGAGACTCAGGGTCTAGAGATTTTCCTGTTCTCATCAGACCTCCCATCTTACTGCACTGAAGTCTCCATTAAGACTCACTGTGAGAGGCATACAGATAAGGCTGCATTCTGTGAATTCACTCAGCTCCCGTGGACCTTAGGGTTCTGCACAAGAACACACATTCTGAGGAACTCCTCTGGCTCCATTATGCCAGGACTTCAGCCTCAGTCTCGCCTGGAACCTTGTGCTTCTCCCTGCTTTAGCCTGGCTCCCTCCAGGCAGACACGTCAGTTTGCCGTCTAGTCTGTGGCCTTTTCCCAGCAGGAGGCCCTTGGCTTGTCGCAGCCCCGACAGTTTGGCAGGATGTACAAACTGATCTTTCCGGGGACGCTGATCTGGACAATTCAGGCTCATTCGGGAGATCCAGCTCTCAGAGGGTCCAACTCTGATGTGTTCTTTCTTAAACAGGACATCCCTTTATGAAGCTTCCTAACCTTTAAAACACTCACATTAAAAATAGAGCAACATTTTATTATGGCAGATATCAAGGACTCACAGGGCTTCTTAATTTTCAGTTCCAACGACTGCTGCCCAGACACAATCTTTTTGCCATCTGTGTCAGGTTAGTTACAAAGCACTGTTATTATTCTGGGCTACACAATGTTGGCCCGACCTACCCAAATACAAGAAATTTTGCAGAATGATTTAGTTATTCTGTTCATATAAATGAATCCAGTTGTACAGCTGTTTCTGATTAACCAATGTACTGCTGCAGTTATATACAAATAATTTTATAGTGAACTTAGCAACTACAAGGACAGGAGCAGTGGAATCTAGTCTCACCTCCCAGAAAAACAAGCAGGAGCAACAAGGGCAGGGGCTTTCAACCACACTCCAGGTTTAAATTCCTATCTGCTATGATTCACTTTTTCCTCTTGATGTAATTCAGCATAACTTATAACTAATGCTCTCAAAGAATGTTTGTCTTCAGACTTTAAGATTCAAGAGGGAAACCCAGTTAGCTGTGCAAGCTTAAAACTCCTTTAAAATTTCCCATCGTTGCGTTTTGTAAGTTTCCATTTTTCCTGGTAAGACATTTATATTTCCTGAGACAATTTCTTACATAATATATTTCAGAAAGAGAAAATTGGAATCAAAAGGTCTGTATTTACTTTGTTATATGTAGATATCAAGTGTTTTGTTTCTTTTCGATACAGAACAATTAAGCTCAGTGAGTTTAGGCTCAAGTTTCTCTTCTCCAGGTCTAGAAGACAAACCATATGCACATTAGAAAATTAAGGAAAAGACAGGGCATGAATAATTCAAATGAATGGAATTTTTTTAAAAAAAGGTAAAGAGACTGACAAGCGCTCCCTAAAGAAATCATTTGAAACAAAACAGGAAAAAGAGATTAGAAAGTTTATACTTCTAAAATGAATTACACTGGCAAGGATGTGGGGAAACAGATATTTTCAAATAGTTTTAGTAGGACTATGAATTACTACAACTCTTAGAAAGTAATACCACTTTAGAGGCTGTGAGAGAAATCAAAGCTTCTGTATGCTAGTATGTTCTGAACACACAGATATTCAGAGAACTGTAGTAGCACAAAACTTGAAATAATATGAATGGTTAAATTACGGAATATCAATCAGCCATAATATAAATGAGTTTTTAATTTGGAGAGAATGGCTATAATGTTTTGTTATGTTAAAAAAAAAATCTTGGGACTTCCCTGGTGGCACAGTGGTTAAAAATCCGCCTGCCAATGTAGGGGACATGGGTTCAATCCCTGGTCCGGGAAGATCCCACATGCAGCGGAGCAATTAAGCCCGTGAGCCACAAGTACCGAGCCTGCGCTCTACAGCCCACGAGCCACAACCTCTGAGCCTGCATGCCACATCTACTGAAGTCCATGCGTCCTAGAGCCCATGAGCCGCAACTACTGAAGCCCACGCACTCTGGGGCCCACGTGCCACAACTACTGAGCCCGCACGCTTGCAACTACTGAAGCCTGCGTGCCTAGAGCCCATGCTCCGCAACAAGAGAAGCCACTGCAATGAGAAGCCCACGCACCGCAACGAAGAGTAGCCCCCGCTCACCACACTACAGAAAGCCCACGTGCAGCAATGAAGACCCAACACGGCCAAAAGTAATAAATAAAATAAATAAAAAATAAATCTTGTGGATATCAAAAAAGATATCTTCACCCCCATGTTTATGGTAGCCTTATTTACAATAGCCAAGATAAGGAAACAACCTAAGTGTTCATCAATGGATGAATGGATACAGAAAATATTTCACACACACAAATATTATTTGGCCAAGAAAAAGAAGGAAATCCTTCCATTTCTGACAACATGGATGGATCTTGAAAGTATTATGCTAAGTGAAATAAGTCAGAAAAAGACAAATACTGTATGATCTCACTTAAATGTATAATCTAAAAAAGCCAAACTTGTAGAAACAGAGATTAGAATGGTGGTTACCAGGGCCGGGGTAGGGTGGGGGGAGGTAGGAGAATTGGGAAGATGTTGGTCAAAGGGTACAAACTTGCAGTTAGAAGATGAATAAGTTCTAGGGATCTAATGTACAGTGTTGTGATTATAGTTAACAATACTGTTTTAAACACTTGAAAGTTGCTAAGAGACTAGAGCTTAACTGTTCTCATCACTAAAAAGAAATGATAATTATGTGACATGTTGGAGGTTAGCCAACCTATGGTGGTAATATATTACAATACATGAGTGTATCAAATCAACTTGTCGTATACCTTAAACTTATACAATGTTTTGTGTCAATTATGCCGCAATTAAAAATCATGTAGCCTGGGCTTCCCTGGTGGCGCAGTGGTTGAGAGTCCGCCTGCCGATGCAGGGGACACGGGTTCGTACCCCAGTCCAGGAAGATCCCACATGCCATGGAGCGGCTAGGCCGGTGAGCCATGGCCGCTAAGCCTGTGCGTCCAGAGCCTGTGCTCCGCAACGGGAGAGGCCACAACAGTGAGAGGCCCGCGTACAGCAAAAAAAAAAAAAAAAAAAAAAAATCATGTAGCCTAATGTGTATAAGGTTTCTGTTTTTAATAGAAAAGCTATATAAGTGCATATATATTTGTATATAGTTTTATAAGCAAAGAGAAAAGAAGGACACACCCCAAACTGGTAATATTGATTACCTCGAGTGGTTAGATTTGAGAGACATAGGAGAAAAATTAACTTTTTCTTTGTATACGTCTTTCTCTTTTGTTTTATTTACATCAAGCACATAATACTTTTGTAATCTCAACAAGGTAAAAACTATAATTTAATTTTTTTTTAAGTGATAAGAGTCACATTTTCAGCAAAAACAAGGAAGCAAAGACTGAATTACAAAGACTGAGCACCTGGCTTGGTGGTTGACAAAAGGGACATGTTTCATCACAGCAAAGTAGAGATGATGTATGCAAAAATTCTGTACAGAAAGGAATGTTATGGTTAAAGTAATACCATAATACCCCATGCACAGTCCTTTAACCAACTGAGAATTTTTTTCTCTTTTTCTTCTGCCAGTTCCTCATCAAAGGGAGAAGATTAAGGGGGGGGAAGGTTTACAATGTTTAATTAATAAGGTTCTAGCTCCAACATCTTTGTGAAGTACCACGTAAAGTAATCCCTAATTTTAACAATGATCTAATTTTTTATTTTGTCTCAAACAACATGTGAGGCTTTTTTTTTAAACAGTGCTAAAACTCCAGGGAAAAGAATAATGTGGAATTTTACTCACAAAATCTGGGATTATTTAAACTGATGCTTTGGGTTAAATTTTAAACCACGCGCAGCAATCAAATTCTAGCTCTAATAGATAAGAATAGGCACTGCTAAAGTAAATTACTACTTTTTAAAGATTTTTAAAAAGACTTCAACTACTTTGCCTTTTTCTAGGCCCTCAAAAATTGAATTAGAAATTTCAGTACCATCTGAAAACTTGTTTTAGTGTCCCCCAGCCTGCCTTCTGGGGCCTGGGGAAGATAACTGGTTTCCTCTTGTTCTATTCTCCCTGCCCCCACCCTTTTCTCTCAATCCATCACTCTGGTCCTTCCTGAAAGTCCCTCCCGCAGCACATACCTGTGCTCCTTACATTACATGAGCCTGCTCAAGAATACCCATTTCTTCTCCTTTTATCTCTGGCTGATCTGTCTCCACTACTTAAATATCCATCCCCATAACACAAGTCTATTGTGATGAGACACTGATCTCACTGTTCACATTTTTTAAAAAAAATAGCTAGGGTACATGTTTTCTCAAGATCTTCTCCAAGGTCTAAAGGTTCTCTGCTTTCAAAATCTATCCTGCCTAGGGCAGAAAATAGTCTCAGAGTTTCCTGAAATATTATTTGATAATATCAAATATTATTTGATATTTGATAATGTTCAACACTTCAAAATTGCATCAAAGATGTGGCCAGATTTCTTTCTTGGTCCCTCCCAGGCCTAAATTCTTCAGTCAACAGACCTAATCTCCTGTCTACGTCTATAGAAAAATGCTTGGGAAGTTTCAGAAATGGGCTGGGTGACACACAAGTGGTTGAAAAGCAAGAAATTCAACCAACTGCCCATTTGGTCTGTGTAAGCCAACTAAATGATTATATTGATGCTGTCACTGAATTGGTTGGTTGTCTGACTTGACTCAATGGACTCTAGTTGTCTGGGCATCATTAGCAAGAGCTAACAGATGAGAAGATGGTCATTGAACAGGAAAATATATCCACCCCGACAGCAGAATGCCATGCAACTATTAAGAACATAGTAGCAATATATCCAAGAAATGCTAAAACTATCAGGCAAGCAAAGTGCAAATAACCCAGTCTCAAACATGTGGGGTGGAGGAGGGAGAATAGGAGGAATGTAATCAAACTGTGTTTAGCTGTTACAATGAGGTAAGGTGTACACATTACATATTCAGTATTTAAAGTAACCAAGTATTGCCTATGAGAGAAAAAATATATTTAAATAATGTAAATGTGTGTATATATATATAAACATATATAGATGTGTATTGCCTATGTAAGAAAAATAGAACATATGTAAAATTAATTTTTATTTTAAATCATAATTGACTCCTCTGGCCAAGGAAACTATTTGGCCCTCAATTTTCCATTTTATTCACCATTTCCTTCCTCCTGCAGACACCTCTTACCTAAGAGGACTATGTATCCTCCAAATACAAAGGAGTCTGTGGCAGTCTGGGGAGAGGCTAGTGTCCTTCAATTTTGCTTAAACTCCTTTCTCAAGTTGTACCTCACCACTTAGCTAAAAGAAGAAGATGGGAAATCCGTGGGTGGGAGAGCCTGAACACTCACTAATGTGGAAGTGAACCACATACAGGTATTAGATCAGGAAATGTTACTTCTTAGGTTCTACAATAATAATTTCCACATTCCCCACAAGAACACAAAATCCCATTCCTTTATTATTAGGATCATTGTTATTTTTCAATTTGGAAGAAATAAAGATAAACAGCATTTAAAGATAATTATGTATGTGATAAAAAGTAATGTATTATACATATCAATCATGGTGAAGGATGAAATCACTCTTAGGATGAAACTTGTTTCCCAGCATCTTCAGAAGCCAACATCAAAATCTACTTTGCCTTCGTAAAAAATTCACTCACCTCAAACGTTACAACCAGAGTGGTGGAAATAAACTGCCACTCAACAAACATTAATTGAGAACCTACTATACAAGAACCTACTGCTTCTGAGAGAATGTAAAAAAAAAAAAAAATTAAGTTATTTCCTTCAAAGAGTTTACAATCTAATGAGGGAGAAAAAAACACATGCAAGTGACTCCAATACAAAACAGAGTGGATTCCAAGCCACAGGTGAGGCCCAAACAGACAGCAATGAGAATTTACTAAGAAGAGGGAGGAATCGGCTCCAGAAGAAGACGGCATTTCGACTTTTCTTAAGAAGCACGTTTTTACAATGTGAACCATGTTCATCGAAGCCACTGAACTAACAAAATTTGTAAGCGATTATGTCTCCTGTTTATTTTAGCTGTATTCTTCTCTTATTGAGTATTAACAAAGTCTGCTATTTTTCTTCTCAACAAGTACTTAGGGCCAATATGAAGAATCTATAGGATTCAACATACAAGTGAGGAGAAGGGCAGTGTCAAGAGAAGAAATAGCAAAGCAGAGGCATACAGATGGGAATGGAAAAGAATCTTTGGCTGGAGTCCACAGCATGAAGAGTGGTGTATAATATAGCAGAAGGTGAAGTTAAGGGTTAAAAGTGCAGAGTTTGGAATCAGACTGCCCCAGGCTTGAATACTAGTTCTGTCACTAGATGTGTGACCTTGGGCAAGTTACCGAACTTCTCTCAGTCTCAGGCTCCACATACATGTATGGAACCTACCTCACGGGGCTGTGTGACTATTAAATGATTCAATTAAATGACACACAGTAAGTGGTAATGTTAAAGAAAGAAAGGAAAGGAAAGAGGGAGAAAAGGGAGGGAGGGAGGAAGGAAGGAAGGAAGGAAAGGAAGGAGAGATTTTGTAAAGCTTGGGCCAGATCACAGAAAGCTTTGAAAATTTGATTCACTTATCTTTTTTTTTTTTTTTTTTTTTGCGGTACGCGGGCCTCTCACTGTTGTGGCCTCTCCCGTTGCGGAGCACAGGCTCCGGATGCACAGGCTCAGCGGCCATGGCTCACGAGCCCAGCCGCTCCGTGACACGTGGGATCGTCCCATACCGGGGCACGAACCCGTGTCCCCTGCATCGGCAGGTGGACTCTCAAGCACTGCGCCACCAGGGAAGCCCTTGATTCACTTAAATTAATATAACTAAGCAATAAAAGGAAATTAAAAGGAAGATATTGAGTTACAATGGAAAGATGGCTTATTAGAAGAGAAACAATATATCCCTAGTAGGCAATGCTAAAATGTTATAGTCAGCCCTCCACATCTGCAGATTTTGGTATCCACAGGGGGTCCTGGGCCAATGCCCCTCGGATACCAAGGGATGACTACTTGTATAACATCACAGCAACATGGTTTTACAATATGAACCATGTTTCTGAAGCTTCTAAACTAATAAAAATTGTAGGTGATTGTTTTGCCTGTTTATTTTAGCTACGTTCTTCTTGTATTGAGTATTAGCAAAGTCAATTATTTTTGACTTCTCACCAAGTATGGATGCCTGACCTGAAGCCTGCAATGCTGAGCAGGCTCCCCAGGAATCGGTCAACGTTTCTTGACTCCTGGCCGCCAGAGAACACGAGAGCAGTGCTGCTCCCATCCGGTGGGCATGGGTGCTATACCTGTGACCAAAGCAGATTGGCCTGGGACAGGCAGCCCCCCTGGTCACCCCACACAGATGAGGGCCACTGTGTGACTACCACAACATGTTACCCCAGCACTTCCTGGTGCCAAAGGGACAGGAAAGTAGCACATCTTTCTTCCCCTGGCCCTTTATCTGCCCTGGTCGTCTCAACAGAGTAGCTTGACTGGCTAAGCAGATAACACAGGCTGGTAGCCCTCCCCTCACCCCCCATACTGATGTTCTCCTCTGTGACATCCCTCCTCCTCAGCTGTTAAGAGAATACATGAGGTGATCAGCGTGAAATGCTCAATAAACTACAGACAGCTGAGGGATTATTATGTGTTAATTTATATACAAAGCAGTTCCTATGTTTAGGCTCTTTTTTTATTTCCATATGGAAAGAAGAATACCTACACAGTGTTTTGTGCAAATTAACATGGATAATAACAACGACCCACAGTCTCAGCCTTGGCGCCATCCTCCGAGAAACCTCCGCGCCATTGAGAGCGAAGGTGAGCAGTCCCTGCCAGTGAGCTGCGGCTGCAAGAACTGGAGATTGTGGGAGTAGACATGGCAAGGGAAGGCTGCCATCGTTCTGGATCACTGGGTTCTCAAGGGTGCCCAAGAGCTGTTGGGAGAGGAAGGACAGTTTGGGGAGAAGCAGAGGAGGTGGTGGTGGAGGAAAAAGCAAAGGCGCAGGCTGAAGCGCAAAAGAAGAAAGACGGTCCAAGTAAAGAGGTCCGAGTAAACTCGTACACCCATGGAAGACACGGGAGCAGAGACAAGGGAAGCCAGAGGCCAGGCACGCTGGTACAAGTCGTCAGACTGCATGCCAACTGTCTAGAACTTGTCTCAGCGGATCTGGAACATTTATGGCCATTCTGATGGCCTCGACCACCTCTGAGAGACCCATCTTGCTGGTATCAAAACGGTCCCTTTCAGTCCTTTGCCCTGGACTTGTGACATTCTGGACTAGTTCTGTTCTCAGCTGTGGCTGAATGTAACGTGTACAATAAATCATCTCTTTTGCTGTCTTAGCTGAAGAAAAATAATAACAATAATGGCCCACAAATACCTAGCAGCAGCACTGTCCTGGATAATGTGCCAAGTGATTCACATCCATGACTTTATCCGCCCTCAGAACAACCCCGTAGGTACAGGTGGTTACAGCACTCTGATTTTAAAGATAAAGAAACAGAAGTCGCAGAACATGTGGAAGACAGAGCTGGGAATGGAAGATCTGCCTGACCTCCTGGCTCACGGTTTTATATTTAGGGACTCTGCAGGTGGTAGTACGTCAGTACCACCTGGGGGGTGGTTTCAAAAATAGATTCCTGGGCCTCCCCTCAGCCTTATAGAATCAAATCTTTTTAAGTCACACCCATGACTAAGAACCAGCATACTTCAATACTGGTTAAAGCGTGTTAGGTAGATAGCATTACTCAACTAACTGAAGGTATTCTGGGGAATATGGTGAGCCTCAGAGTTTTTATTACTTCAAAGTATAAAAGAAACAGTTAATTATTTTAACCTGACTGTAATCCCTGCAAGGTGAGAACAATTGATAAATGTTGGGCTGGGCAATGAGGCCCGTAAGGAAGTATTCATTTCTCCCAAGGAGAAGGAAACTGAACTGTTCCTCAATAGAAGCAGGGAAGATGGAACACAATGTACATGTGCCTATGAATCTTCCCATGCCCGGCACATGGAAGACACTTAGTAAATACTTGTTAGACAGACAAATGAGGGAAGACTGACTCGCTCCAGCTGGAAGTAATTTCACTCTCCTCTAAATTCCCTGCATTTGCTCTGTACCTTTTTTTCATCTTATTTACCACATTCTACCCTGCATTCCTGCTGTTCAAAACCATGTCTCGTCTCTACCAGAAGGTAAGCATTCAGGGACCAAACCCCATCTCCTGCTGAGCTAGGTCTCCCCTTCTACCCTGGCACAGGGCACAACAGTGACCCCTAAAAGGAACCCTCAATGCCAAATGAGCATGTTGCTTGATTTCAACTGTGAGCCGATTCACATACGTGGGTCCTGGCTATTCATAAGGCCTACCAAACCGTCCAGCACTGCAACATAATTGTGGGTTGCTGCGTCACAGTGGCAGAGAAACCTCTGTATGAAAATCATTAGGAATTTGGTAGACCTCACAGGTGGGCAGGCTTCCGGAAGATGACGGCTCTGGGAGACACAATCCCAAATAACAGATGCTTAAAACTGAAGGGGTTACAGCAACAACAAAAGGCACTTTTCTTTAATTCTGTTCTCCTGATGTGCACTGTAAAAACCACGTATGTTCCTAAAATTACAACCGTAGTGAGGAACACCCTGAAATATCTAAGACAGTGACACAGACCCAGTAACAAATACTTCCCACAAAAGCGGGCTCATCCTTGGCCAGACCAACTAAGACAGTGTGTTTAAAAAGTAAAGACATCCCACCTTCTCCTCACTGCCCCTGTCCCACCACTTTAGCCCTTTATTGCTCTTGTGTCTGTGTGGCCCTCCAATGCCTTGTGCTGTGCTGCTTTTTGCTGTTTCACACGCCATTAGTCCACCTGATCCTCACAGGATGAGATGGAGGAAGAGCAACGGTTATCAACCCCATTTCTTGGATGAGATAAGTGAGGCTCAAGGTACACAACATGCATGATATGCCTAAGGGGCCAGGAAGTGGTTGAACACACAGTAGACACTTAATTGCTGAAATGAACAAATGAAAGAAGGCATGAATCTCTCCACCTGGAAGTAATCTCATTGTCTCTAAATGTACCAGAATCTGACTTTACCTTGCTTACAAACCTCTGTTCTACATCACACAAACCTAAGAGTCTATGTGCTGCTCAGGGAGCCAAAATTATGGCAGAGGTTGGGTAGGTCCCAAGGAAGAAAATGATAGTAAAATGTTTTAATGACATCTGCAGAGTCTAGTCTGCACAATTCCACTCAACAGGTAATGGGCTCCTACAGGTGGCGGCGGATTTGGTCCCTGAGAAACTCAACCTTGTGGGGATGTCAGGCAGGTAAAGATACAAAGCAAGAGTGAAGGCAGAGTTGTAAGCACCGTAAAGAGGGATTAAGATGCAAATAATGATGGCTTATGCAGGATCTCTCACCTCCGTAAGTCAAAAGGTATTTTATACAAACTGAAAAGGAAAATTCTTCAAAGTTATTTTACCCGCTAGAGAAAAAGGCATTTTTTTGAGGAGGAAAAAATATGCCAATGACTCAAAATGAAGCTGCAGTATTGTTTTGGAATTGCCTTGGGAAACTGGCAAAAGAAAACCCACCTAGGGCGGGACTCTGTCCAGGGGCTCCACGGCTGCACCGCCTAAAGCCTGGGTCTACCCACGGCCAGCGATTGGGGGTGGGGTCCAGTGACCATGCAGGGGACAACAGTGACACGCAATTTTCAGGAAAAGGTACCCAAGTCCATCCAGTCACTGCTGACAACCTGAGAGGCTTCCCAGACAACTGAGATAAAGTCAGGAGCCCGTGACCCAAAAAGGAATATGTTTTCCTCCGAGATTGAGCAGGACCAGAGGACCTGGCCAGGCTGGGCCCCTCGCAGACGCACCCTTTGTTCATCTCAAAGAGTTCAAAGTCTAACCACGAGTTGAAGATTTGGGTCCCTCTGACTGGGTCAGCTGGTTTCTCTTACCCTTGCAACTTCCCTTAACTGTTCTTTTTAAAAAAGAAAATGTAGAGGGAATGAGACTGAAGTGAAGCTGTCCGGAAAGTTCGGGAGAGGCCCCGGGAGAAAAGCGCTGACGGGGACTATAACTCCTCTAAGGTCACTGCACACATCGAACGCGCGCGTCTACACCGCCCACTGCGCGAGCAGCAGCCTGGGGCACCCGGCGGGAGGCGAGTTTGGGAAGCCGAGTTGCGGGATGGGTAAGAGATTCCCCAGCGAAGAAAGCGAAGCGGCTCCAAAGCAGGAACTGGCCCCGGAGATGCCCGAAAGTCCCCATCCGCCGGCGCTGGGGATGGGGAGCAAGGGGGAAGACGCGCCCCAGCGCATCCCCGCGAAGCCCCTACCACGGGTACCCACAGCGCGAGCGGGGCCGAGCCCCCCGGGCGGCCCCAGGCTCGGCGGAGCCAAGCAGCGCGCACAGCCCCAGAGGCGCCCGCGTCCGGAGCCCATCGGTCCGCGGCCCCTTCTTCCCCCGCCCGCCGGCAGAACGCGCGAGCCTTCGGGCCCGAGTCGAGCCCCCCAGGAGACCGCGCGCCCGCGCCCGCGCCCCCGCCCGCAGCGGACGCAGCCCCGACGTCCCCGCGGCCCCCGCCCGCGCCCACCCGGCGCCGAGCCGCGCCGCGCCGCCCAGCCCCTCCCCGGGGTCCCCGGCGGCTGCGAGGGTCTCCACGGGCGTTGCCCTGAGTCCCCGGAATCCGGTCGCGCCCTCGGTGGCGGCGGCGGCGCGTCCCTTACCGTGCAGCGGCTCCGTGGGGCTCCAGGGCCTCGCGGCGCGCCGGGCATTTTTTTCTGGGAAACTTCTCCCCAGTCCGTAGGGCTGAGCAGCCGGGCAGGAAAAGTGCTCAGCGCCGGGAGGCTGCGACCATCCGGGAACTTCGCTGGGATGTAAACCCTCCCCCTCGGCTCCCGGTCCCCACCCCCCTGCGGCCCTGCCACATGTGGACGCGCGGCGAGGCAGCCGTCGGCCCTTCGCCCTCCTGTCTGCGTGCCGCGCCCGCGCTGCCTGGTGCCGAGGTTCTGCGCCTCGCGGCCTCGGGACCCTGAAGGAGCGTGGCAGTAGTGGGGCGGTTAGGAGTCTGGGGCTCGTGTGTCGCTCCGTCTCCCTCCCCTGTGTTTGCAGAGGAGCGGGAACTGGAAGGGGTGTCCAGCCGAGGGCCCTTTCCCCCAAGGACTGCAAGCTCTCCAGCTTCCCGCTGCCGGGGTTTACCCCCCAACCCCGAGGGAAAGCCTTTTCTCATCGCCTTCTCCTCTGTTCTCAAAAGAAGGGGCCTGCTTTGAGACATCTTAAATAGAAATTCATCTTAAAAATGAATTTTAAAATGGAGTGGCGCCCACAGAGGCCCAGGGTCTATCCACATCTGTCTTCCTGAACGCTGCGTGGGGACAGCACTGCTACTCCTCTCGTGTAAAGATGGCCGCCCCTCCCCCTCCCCCTACCACCAGCACCAAGAATCGGCTGGGATTGAATGGTTTTGCTCCTAGTGAGGATGGATTTGTCATCAGCCACCCACATCCTCAAATACGGTGGCATCAACAGCAAACATTTGGAGAAAGCCGAGGCTCTACTCTGTTGCCGGAGCTGTTACTGACCGGCTCTGAAAGCCGCTGTCTCCAGGCTCCAAAGAAAAGTTAATACTCACTAAGACGACACAGATGTTAGAACGTGTGCATTTGAAAAGAACAAGTTACGGTCGATATAATAACCATTTAATCATATTGTTAAAACATCAAGGCTGGGTATCCCCTTAAATAAAAGCAGAAAAGGTGGGAACATAGGCACTTCAGAATTGATGTCCTAGGCTGAAAAGGTGGTTCATCCTTGACTAGGCTGTCTGCTCCTATGCCAGTTCCCATGTGCACACTTGTACCTTGACATGCTCTTAACAGATACAATAATTCTTCTGGGAAAGAGGTTGGTAACATGGATAAACTTCCCAGTGACAAAATTTGTCCCTAAGCGTACCCATCTTTTAAAGGTTCATTATGTATTTCATCATTCGAAGCTTTTCTTTTTCAACCATTTCTGTAGTGATATGCATATGCTTGCTATGTTTTATATAAAATGAAGACCATTGATTTCATATATCAGTACATTATTCCAGACTTGAAAAAAAAAGTCAGTAGCACTTACCACTGTGTATCATGGAAGTTAAATCCAGGAGCTGGCTCCTATCAGCCCTCTAAGCCTCAATTTTTGCTTCAGTCAAATAGGGATAACAATAGCTCTTACCTCTTAGGATTGTTGTAAGGATTAAATGTGATAATCCCTCTAAAGATGAGCAGAGTAGCAGCACTCAAGTGGAACAGGAATTTTTACTTATCTTTAATTCCCCAAAGCCCAGTAGAGCTCCTGGCAACTTTTAAGGAATTGATTAAATATTGGTTGAGATAAGAACTCTCTTGAGTGTGTGTCTTTCAAGAATCCATATAAATTTTGCATTCGTACACAAAAAAGAAAATTAGGAAGATAAAATATATGTCCATTCCCGTTATTTCATCATTGGAAGCCAAAAATTAATGGTATTCTGAATTGTCTACTGTTTTAAGTCACCCATAAAGTCAGTGATCAGTTGTCCAGAGTGCCCTGGCTCTCTCTCCTCAGACAGCATTTCTCTCAGTAAGGTCAAAACCTGAATAGTGTTTTATCAGTGGCAATTTTCTAGTTTCCGTTAGTGTGCTATGGTTATGTTAGATGTTAACATTTAGGAAAGCTGAGTGAAGGGCACGTGGAAACATTTTTTACTATTTTCACAACTTAGTTGTAAGTTTCAAATAATTTCAAGTTGAAAATTTTAAATTTTCCTCTTAAAAAGATCAAAACCTAAAATTCGACAACAGATACCTTCTTCCCTTGTGTGATGTTAAATTATACCTTAAAATTAAGATACTGAGGGAATTCCCTGGTGGTCCAGTGGTTAGGACTCTGTGCTTTCACTGCCGAGGGCTGGGGTTCCATCCCTGGTCGTGGAACTAAGATCCCACAAGCCACAAAGCTTGGCCGGAGAGGGGAAAAAAAAAAAAAAAAAAAAAAAAAAAAAAAAAAAAAAAAAAAATACGAAATGAAGAATGAAGTTTGGGGACTTCCCTGGTGGCACAATGGTTAAGAATCCGCCTGCCAATTCAGGGGACACGGGTTCGAGCCCTGGTCCGGGAAGATCCCACATGCCGCCACCGCAATGAAGAGTAGCCCCCACTTGCCACAAGTAGAAAAAGCCCGTGTGCAACAATGAAGACCCAATACAGCCAAAAATAAAAATAAATAAATTTTTTAAAAAAGAAAAAAAAGAATGAAGTTAGTACCAGGCACCAGGCAAAGGTATTATGCTAAACCTCTGCAGTCAGGGGCACTTTGAAATGAATGACGAAAAAAATGACTTCTTGAATGCTGCTTGAAGGCAAAGTTAGGCTAGAAATATTATAATGATCTTGGCAAAGAAGGAAAAGGGAGGGAGAAAAAGGACATTGAGACTGGCAAAATTAAGACAAATTTACCAGAACCCAATATTATTAATGACATATATGTGCTTACCATTTCAGAGCTACCATTTTGGGACTCACCCTAACCTCTAAACTAGGCCTGTGGTGTTTTAGAACTTCCCCTCTTATAACAATTATTTGTTTATTGCAATTACTTTTTAAATGTCTGTCTCCTCACCCCTCCCCCAAGACAGTAGTCCCCTTTGGGGGGAGGGGCATGTGAAGGCAACTGGTTCACCATAGTACTCCCAACACCTGGCACATTTCTAGTACTCATGACCACTGGATGAATGAAGGACATAGCATTAAGCTAGGTCCTTTTTTTTTTTTTTTTTGCGGTACGTGGGGCTCTCACTGCTGTGGCCTCTCCAGCTGCAGAGCACAGGCTCTGGACACGCAGGCCCAGCGGCCATGGCCCACGGGCCTAGCCGCTCCGTGGCATGCGGGATCCTCCCGGACTGGGGCACGAACCCGTGTCCCCTGCATTGGCAGGCGGACTCTCAACCACTGCGCCACCAGGGAAGCCCAAGCTAGGTCCTTTTACATATAGTATCTCATTTAATTCTCAAGGCAAATTAACTGAATAGGTATTTGTCGCCATTTTACAGATGAGAAAACTGTGACTTAAAGAACTTAGGCAACCTGCCCAAGATCACTCAACTTGTGAACATCAGAATCCAGATTATTTTGACAGCAACGCCCTGACGCTAACTATTATGCATACTGTCTCTTGACCCTACTTCTTGTGTTTGTTCCACCTCTGAGCTTCTGCTGGTGCGAATGACCTGAATTGACTAGCATCCAGATTCCTTGGTGCCAAATAGCAAAAGAAGAAAACTTATTGATCTTTGAACAGACTTATTGGGGTTCAGGTATATCTCATTAAAGGCTCTATGCTGACAAGTGATTTGGCTTCTCTCTTCTGACTTAAGGCAGGGAGAACATAGAATGTTATGTGGGACAAGAGCACCAGGCTAGGTCAAGGGATGCTGCAGAGAATCAGGGTGTACTTAGTACCATACCTTATTCCAAAAAAACTTAAGACAGTAAGAATTGAATGTGATGAATTTAAACCTTAGTCCAAGATAGCAAATTTAATCATTTTTTCCATATTAAAAATATATTCTCATTATAAATAATTCAGGTATTCCATAAGCATAGGTATAGAAGGCTAAAGACTCCTGCAATCCCATTCTCCAGAGATAACCACTGTAATAGTAGGATATATATTCTTCTCCATATTTTTTCCTATATAGCCTTAATTTTTTTTAAAAAAATCAACACATATTTATGAAAAGCCAAATAAATGGGGCCATACTACACATTTTCTTCTGTAATTTGCCTTTCTTTTCCCACTAAATAATCTATTGCATTGTTTTTCTGTTGCTATATAACAAACTTCCATAAATTTAGCAGCTTAAAACAACATCCATTTATTATTTCATGGTTCTGTAGGTTAGAAGTCTGGACATGGCATGACTGGGTTCTCTGTTCGAGGCATCACAGGCTGAAATCAAGGTTTCAGCCAGGGCTGAGTACTTCTCTGCAGGCTTTGGGGAAAATCCACCTCCAAGCTCATTCAAATCATTATTAGCAGAATTAAGTTCCTTATGGTAATAGGACTAGGGTACCCATTTACTTACTGGCTGTCACCGAGTGGCTGCTCTCAGCTCCTAGAGACCACCTGCATTCTAGCTTCCTCCATCTTCAAAGCCAGCAATGGAGAATTCCCTCACATTGAATCTCTCTCACACTTTCAGTGTCCTTTACCAGGAAAAGCTCAATCCTTTTTAAAAGCTCAGCTGATTACATTAGGTCTATTGAGCACAATCTCCCTATCTTAGACTCAACTAATTTAGGGCCTTAAGTACATCTACAAAATCCCTTTACAGCAGCATCTATATTAGTGCTTGATTGAACAACTTGGAGAAAATATGTGTGTACCCGGGAGTAGAAATCTTGGGGCCATCCTAGAATCCTACCTACTGTAGATACATAGGTTTATCTTTCCATTTCCCTAAATATAAATCTACTTCATTCTTTTTAATAGCTATGTAGTCTTTCACTGTACGATGAATCATAATCCAACCAAATCCCCTATTAGCAGACATTTATGTTGCTTCCAGTTATTTGCCTTTTAGAAATACACAATAAACGGGCTTCCCTGGTGGCGCAGTGGTTGCGCGTCCGCCTGCCGATGCAGGGGAACCGGG
>NC_041215.1:79952003-79965844 GCF_002837175.3 Physeter macrocephalus
GGCTGGGCCCGTGAGCCATGGCCGCTGAGCCTGCGCGTCCGGAGCCTGTGCTCCGCAACGGGAGAGGCCACAACAGAGGGAGGCCTGCATACCACAAAAAAAAAAAAAAAAAAAAAAAAAAAAAAGAAATACACAATAAAGATTCATGCTCTTAAATGCCGACACACAGACATTTATGTTGCTTCCAGTTATTTGCCTTTTAGAAATACACAATAAAGATTCATGCTCTTAAATGCCGACACAACCTGTGTCCTTCTGTAAATTAGCATCCTAGAAGTGGAGGTGCAGGGTGGAAGGGTTTGCACCTTTTGATAGATCCTGCCAAATTGCTCTCCAAAATGTGATACCAATTTATACTTTGAATGACAACACTGAAGAATGGAAATAGCTAATTCTTACAAACAATTAAATTCCCTTCGTAGACTGTTTCATCAGGAGGGCATAAGTGTAATGGTTAAGTGCACGGACTCTCTGTCAGGTTTTTTGTCTTGACTCTTTGATTTCCTAATTGCATGAGCTGGAGCAGGTGGCTAAGCATTAGTTTCTGTATCTCTAAAGAGAGGATAAAAATGGCATCCCTTTGTATTAGCTATCAGTTGCCGTGAAACAAATTACCTCAAAACTTAATGACTTAAAACAACACACACTTATTATCTCATAATTTCTAGAGGTTAGAAATATGGGTGCAGCTTAGCTGGGTGTTTTGGGTCAGGGTCTCTTGCAAGGATGCCGTCATCTCAAGGCTTGATTGGAGGAGGATTCACTTTCAAGTTCACTCACTGGCTGTTGGCTAAACACATTAGTTCATTGCCACATGGGTGTCTCCATAGGTCAGCCCACATCATGGCAACTGTTTTCCCTCAGAGTAAGTGAGCAATAGGCAGCCCCCAAGATGGAAACCACAGTCTTTTTGTAATCTTGAAAGGGACATCTCATTGCTCTGCCATATTCTATCCATTAGAAGCAAGTCACTAAATCCAGCCTACACTTGGGGTGAAGGTGTAGTACAAGGGTGTGAAGATTAGCAGTCAGGGGTCATTGGCGTCATTAGAGCCTGCCTACCACTCTCCTCATGAAAGTGTTGTGAGGTTCAAATGAGTTCATGCATGTAAAAGAATACACCTGGTGTCTGATTCTTAGCAAGCACTCAAGAAAAGTTCATTATTATTGTTATTATCATCATCATCCTTGTTCATTACTCACACCCATTTTTCTATTTGACCCAGCATCACATCAAGAACAAAAGAATGGCATTTACACCACAGCTGCTGTTTGAACAGTACAGCAGGCAGTTTCCATCAGGAAACAGAAATCTTCTCAAATGAGGTAATATAGGAAAGCTTAATCAAGGAATTGTTTACAAAGGTGTTTAGGAAAAGGAACAAGGGACTCTGCCGTTACTGCCCCCAGGCCTGAAGGGGACAGAATGTGAGAGAGTAGCTTCAGCTCTGGGAGGGGGCTGCTGGCAGGAGTTGTGACCTTCAGATGAAGAATGGTGTCAAGCCGCGGTGACCCTGGGGTGGGACTGGAGGCATAAATACCCTGACTTCTCTCCTGCCAGTGTCACCACCACGTGAAGGAGGAGCCAGAGGACAAGGAAACCTGCCATGCTGTCTGCACAGGTCAGCCCCCCAGGACTGGAGGGAGAAATGGAAAATGGCCAGCACAGGCAGGCACAGCTGTTCACTAACCAATGTTTCCCAGGGACCTGACATCATGTCCCTTCACATAAAAGAGGAACTGAAAGGCAGTTAATCCTCAGTGTCCAGCATAGGGGGCAGGAAAGGGTGGTGGCAGGGACCACAAGTCCAGAGGAGTTTGATCCAACTGCTGGTTTCTGGTGCCCCTACAGGAGCAGTGAGGAAGGTACAAGGATTGAAACTCATAACTGGCAGGCAGGTCCCGAGTAAGTGTCTCAGGAAGATCATGTGGGCTGTAGGTTTTATTTATGTGGGGAATGGACTTAATGCCATGAAAGGCGTTTCTTCTGATGACTCTGATGGATGATTAAGCCTTGCTTCATTGGTCAGGTGCCAGGGCAGGTAACTGCAAAGACCTTAGGGGCTTCCAAAGGCACAAGGTTTTCCAAATGTCCTCCTCCTGTAACAAGGATCCAGGTGCCTAACTTCAGTGAGATGAGGCGGCACAGCCAGAGGACCAGGGAGAAGTGGACCCTTAATACCATAACCAGGAAGTGGGGTGACCCCCGGGACTCAGAGTGGGCCTTTTTCTTCCCAGTCTCAGCATTCACAGGGAGTCCCTGTGGAAGTGTAGCCGTGCTGGGATGGTTATTCCATGCTATACACCTGCAGAAGTGGAGGATGCTGGAAGGGGGCAGGGAAGGCTGAATTTGTTTATTTATTGTGGCAAATTGATATTCACTTAAAAAAAACACTTTATGAAGATGCTGTTCAAATATGATTGATCTGGAAGACAACGCTTTAAAAGGTGAGGAGGGAACTTGCTAAAATATCCGGAGGGTATTTTGAAGAATGATAATGTGTCACGGACCCAGGCAAGTGATGAACTCAACCTTCTGCAGTAGGTTTTAAAAATTACAAAAGATGGGGCTTCCCTGGTGGCGCAGTGGTTGCGCGTCCGCCTGCCGATGCAGGGGGGCCGGGTTCGCGCCCCGGTCTGGGAGGGTCCCGCGTGCCGCGGGGCGGCTGGGCCCGTGGGCCGTGGCCGCTGGGCCTGCGCGTCCGGAGCCTGTGCTCCGCAACGGGAGGGGTCGCAGCGGGGGGAGGCCCGCATACCACAAAAAAAAAAAAAAAAAAATTACAAAAGTTAAGTATATGTAAAAATATAAAACATATCAAAATACTGATAATAAAATTAAACAGTAGAATCTATGAGATGGGGTTGACTGAAAATCTGTAACTTGAGAAGACATCTGTGTGAAAGTACTTAAAGATGTTACTAAACCTAAAACTTTTTAAAACTTCAAGTGTGTGTACTCCTTTTTTTTCAAAAAAGGCAAGAGTTCTAAATTTGCTCTTCTTTTCTATGACGATAAATGGTCGTTAGCAGTGTGCTACCTATTTAATAGTTTAGAAAAAAATATGTTCTCTTAATCTATCCTTTTAATGTAAAGTGACATTTTAATGATGTGAGAGAAACAGCCTTTGAAAAGAAATTTGTACTCTAGAAAGTATTTTTGAAAAGAGGTATTTAGAAGTATTTCAGTCATCCTATGGTTTTGTTTTTTTAAAAAAATCAAGTTTATTATCTATAAAAGCCCTTATATCTATTTACTTTGAAAACTTGGAGAAGAATTTTAGATCTACTTAAAAATCTTCCTATCAACGTATTTTAGAAGAGAGACGGACAGCTGAGCCCTTCGTTAAACTTGTAAAATGCATCAGATTCTAATAACCTTTCAAGAATAAATTATTGACTGCCGGGAACAGAGAAATTTACCAGCTGAATTTCAAGAGACCTTTACATAACAGGTGAGTGGGACTGAAAAAATTACTGCGATTTCCTAGGTGCACCCAGAGCTGCTCTTCCTCGTCGGGAGCAGGTAACGGGTGGGAGGCCTCTTCTGCTATGCCAGCCGCATGGTTCAAAAGCAAGTAGTGTACTTGGAATTGGACCTCCAAATCCAATTTTATCCCAAAGGGTTAAACCAAGGTTGTAAAAAATAATGGAGCACTAAAAAGATCTATGGTTGCCAGGGGCTGGGGGCAGGGAAAAGGGATAAATAGGTGGAGCACAGGGAATTTTTAGGGCAATGAAATTACTCTGAATGATACTGTCATGGTGGATCGTGTCGTTATGCATTCATCAAAGCCCATAAAATGTACAACACAAAGAGTGAACTCTAATGCCAGCTATAGACTTTAGTTAATAATAATATATATCGGGCTTCCCTGGTGGCGCAGTGGTTGAGAGTCCGCCTGCCGATGCAGGGGACACGGGTTCGTGCCCCGGTCCGGGAGGATCCCACGTGCCGCGGAGCGGCTGGGCCCGTGAGCCATGGCCGCTGAGCCTGCGCTTCCGGAGCCTGTGCTCCGCAACGGGAGAGGCCGCAACAGTGAGAGGCCCGCGTACCGCAAAAAAAAAAAAAAAATAATAATAATATATATCAATATTGGCTCATTGTTTTATAACATAGGTACCACACTAATATGAGCTGTTATTAATCTGGGAAACTGGGGAGAGGAGGGTTTTGAATGGGTGTATGGGAACTCTTTGTATTTTCTGCTCAATTTTTCTGTAAATCTGAAACTACCTCTCAAAATAAAGTCTATTAATTTTTAAAAAATGAAACATATTCAATTATAGTCCTCTTAGAAAGAATATTTTTGTTTCATTTCTAAAGTGAGAGCAAAAATTTTATACCATTAATAAATAAAACACTTAAAAATACTGTTTACCTCTAACTCATTCACTTTAATTTATATTTTTGTGTATGTTTAATAATGTACACAATGGAGTATCACAGTAACGCTTGAGTATAATCTGTAAGTCATCATCAGTCTATGGTGGGGAGTTGCACCCTCAAACATTTGTGTTGATACTATGCACATTCAAAATGTTTGTTGCTCTCTGGACTAATGCTTTCCCATGCTTCGCATGGCTCAGTGAGTGTCTGGCGGTGGCTTGGTAAGCACTCTTGGAAGGTGATGCTGGAGGATGAATTACTGAGGCTGCCTTCCTGGGGCCGGGGTGGTAACAGCCAGGCAGCCTGCAGGGAGGGTGTCCCGCAGAGCAGCAGTCAGGATTAGGGGCTGAAGGACTTGGTTTATGTGGAGAACATAAAAGAACCAGAATATTCATGACCTGACCAAGTGACAGGCAGGCCAGGGAGGCTGGTGTGGAGCGCTGGAAGAGCCAGGTCCTCTGGCAGAAGGGGAAGATAAGACTGGCTTATGTGGGCTATTCATCAATGAGGTAAGTCATGGTGGTCATGGGGAGGCCCAGCAAGACTTTCAAATGGATAGATTCCATCAGCAAGTCCAGTTCTGGCAGCACGGTGGGGCCTGTCAAACCCGTAGTCGTAACTTGGTATCAAGGGTCACTGGAGTGATAAGCCCCTGCGGGCTGGACTCGAGAGATTGGACTCGCAGGGCTGATGCGGCCAGTGTGGCCGGTGAGCCAGTGAGGGCTGAGGGGTCAGTGGGGCAGGCTGGGCTAGCTAGCTCGGCCTTCCTTTCAGCCAGGAAGAAGGAAGCAGCTCTCACTTCCTTACTCATCGCAGAATTGAATTAGGAAATGAAACGGCCACTTCCTGGTCTGTAGAGAGAAAGAGCTCCTTGGCCATCTGCCAACTAGAGGAAACCCCCAATTCAGCCTCTCCCCAATCCCTGAAGCCCCGAGTTCCTCTGTGATGGTGCCCCGTCAGGTACAGCAGTGGTTGCACATGTCTTCTGACAGCAGAACTTTTTCTTTATGCACAATACCAAACATATAAAGCCAGCCAAGGCCGAGCTGCCCTGGTGCAAGGGCAGGGGAGCTGCAGGGTGGGAGCTCAGACATCTGTCCAGGCTTGGCTTCCAGAATGAACCCCGAGGCACAATTTGAGAACCAGTGCCTAGAGAAGCACGTCCAAGCCCCTTGACATTCCTTCTATTTTACTTTCCAGTCTTGTCCTTGGGCACTCCTTGCTTTACATTTTATGCCTCAAAATATAGCATTGCTCCCACACATCTGAGCTGTTTCATGCCTCTGTGCTTTGGCTCATGTTGTTCCTTTTGCTTGGAATGCCTTTCCACTGGCTGCCTCTGGCCCAGTCTTCAGAATTCACCTGTGATAACATCTCCTTTGATAAGGTCTCTGGGCTCCCATAGTGCCCTTGAGATGTCTACATCTGAGAAGTTACCTCTTTCTACTGAAATTCTTTCTGTATCTGTTACCCTTACTAAACTGTAAACTTCCCAAGTGCAGGAATCGTTTGAATCTCAAAGTCCTCCATTCCCATTCCCAGCACTTGGAATACTTGATACAATTTTTTTTTAATTTATTTTTTGGCTGCATTGGGTCTTCGTTGCTGTGAGCAGGCTTTCTCTAGTTGTGGAGAGCGGGGGCTACTCTTCGTTGTGGTGCGCGGGCTTCTCACTGCGGTGGCTTCTCTTGTTGCGGAGCACGGGCTCTAGGCACGCAGGCTTCAGTAGCTGCAGCACGTGGGCTCAGTAGTTGTGGCTCGCAGGCTCTAGAGCGCAGGCTCAGTAGTTGTGGCGCATGGGCTTAGTTGCTTCAAGGCATGTGGGATCTTCCCGGACCAGGGATCGAACCCGTGACCCCTGTATTGGCAGACGGATTCATAACCACTGTGCCACCAGAGAAGTCCCGATACAATTGTTTAAACATTATCAGTCATCAGTTTAGAATGCAGTTTAGAAAGGAGTCACCAGTCTCCTTTCTGGAAAGCAATTTGGAGAAGAGAGTGTGTAATAAAGAAGGGAGGGAGGGGCACAGTACCTGAAAGCAGAGGGGAGAGGAGCTGAGGACTGAGGGGCTGGGGGGAAAACAACCACGTCCTGTGGATTTTTGCATAAAGTCACTGAAAGTTTACATCAGGTTTTGGGCCTGACATACCTGGCACCACTGCTGCCAATTAACCCTGGTAATAAGTAACTCTGGGAAAATGCACCCTTGTCTGCAATAGAAGGGCCTTTCCAGGAGTTCTGGAGGCTTTTGATTACTTCCCCGAGATGCTGCAGGCCTCCAGGGATTCTAACCAGCATAATGGACTTTTTAAGAAAATGGAGACAGCTGAGCAAGGAAAGTTCGTTCAAGTCCCGGGTGGATGATAATGGTTTGGTTTAGGACTCCTTCAGATCTGTCTGAAGGAAGAAATCTCTTACTGGAATTCTTTGTTCATGGTTAGGGAGGGGGAGAGGGAAAAGGCATTGGATTTTGTATTATGAGAACCAGATGGATCCCAGGCCCTGCTTTAAAATATTGAACAATCTCTCCATATATAGAATGAGCTAGCAATGCTCCTCTTTCCCTGCTTCCCAGGTGCGCTGCAAGAACAAATGGGACCAGCACCGCCACTCACTGGCTTTGTGACCTTGGGCAAGTTCTTTAAACTGTGCCCCTCGGTTTCCTCATGTGTCAAATGGGACACCACTTCCTTTAATCAATGAGATAATCCACAGAAAGCTCTTAATACAGGGCCTGATATAGAGTAAGCACTCAATAAAAATCAGCTAAAGTTATTGCTAACACCCTGAGCCATTTGGACAAGTTTAATTGATGATAAAAAGGCAGCTGAACTACCAAAAGGCAAGATAGTGTAAAACTGAGCCGTGAGTCAGCAGTATTAGCATCAGGGGGGAGCTCGTTAGCAATGCAGAGTTTGGGGCCCAACACCAGCCCTGGTGAGTTTAACAAGGTCCCCAGGTGATTCATATTCAAGTTAAAGTTCAGGAAGCAAGAGCGTAGAAGCACTGACATATCTACCACTTAACTCTCTAGGTCGCTTTGGGAAGGTTCCTTAATCTCCCCGTGCTTCTTTTGTCATCTGTAAAACCCCGGCTCACAGGGCCGAGGTGGTGGTTAAATGCCGTAATCTGTGCCAAGTATCTAGGGTGGCGTCTGCACGGGGTAAGCGCCCTTCAGGATTTGCTTCTCTGCTCTCCAGCCCCACCCCACCCCCGCCCCTGCCCAGGAGGCTTTGCTACTCTGTTTTCCAGCCCTCCCCCCAACCCCAAGAGCCTTGCACCTGGGGCAATGGTTCAGCAGGAACCAGACGGGCAGGTTCCCGTGCTGGCTCCCCAACCTGGAGAAAGGTCTGCCTCTGTGACCTGGACAGCCACCTGTCTGTTCCAAGTCTCACTGTTCCCTCTGTTAAAATTGGGCCGGTGACTGTGCCTAGCTCTTGGGGATGCTGAAGCGTTGAGTGAGACGTGCAGCAAAGGGCCGGGCCAAGGCTCGCGCTTGGGTTTATCGATGGGCACGTACTGATTGGAGTCCACGCTCCAGGCTCAAGTGTGTCCCTGACCCACTGGAGTGCTCTGCCTCTTGCTGCCCAACCAACAGGTGCAGGAACTCCCTGGGTACCAGGGAGGACAGGACCCAAACCCTTCCAGGCAAAGGAGAGAGAGAAGGCAGGCTGGGCCAGGTGAGTAAACCAGCCTGACCCCTCCCCAGGAGACTCAACTGGATTCCCCCCTAGCGCCTAAGCCCATGAGGGTGGGGCTCAGCGGCAAGTTTGGGGAGCGTCTAGTGTTTTGCCTCCACATAATGAGTGTATGTGCTGGGTGTACTGTGTGGATAAAGAATAGAAGAGTCCTGAAGGTATAAACATGATGACCAGACGGGAGACTCATCCCCATTTCTGTCTGTTCTGGGCCTGCCAACCTGCGCTGTTAGGATTGAAGGAAAGGCCAGTATGTCATCCCATCTCATCATTGCCTCTAACACCTTGTTTTCACAGTTCCTCTCAGTGAGTCTGGTGTCACCACAAGAAGTGTGTCCTTTTAAGGTATGAACCCAACTCCAGTGGGCTTCTCTGAGGTTAGTGGAGAGCTTTTCACCTACTTCAGTTAAATTGGCGGTGGGGATCTCATTGCTTGGAGAAGAATCTTGCACAATGAACGTGAGAACGGTTTTTTTTTTGTCTGTTTTTGTTTTTTATTATATTGAAGGATAGTTGATTTACAATATTGTGTTATTTTCTGGTATACAGCAAAATGATTCAGTTATACATACATGTATATGTATTCTTTTTCAGATTCTTTTCCATTATAGGTTTTTACAAGATATTGAAAATAGTCCCGGTGCTATACAGTAAATCCTTGTTGTTTATCCATTTTACATACAGTAGTGTGTATCTGTTAATCCTTAACTCCTAATTTATCCCTCCCCCCTTTCTCCCCTTTGGTAATACATGTTTGTTTTCTATGTCCGTGAGTCTATTTCTGTTTTGTAAATAAGTTTATCTGTATCATTTTTTTTAGATTTCTCATATAAGCGATATCATGATATTTGTCTTTCTCTTTCTGACTTCACTTAGTATGATAATCTTTAGGTCCACCAAGTTTGATGCAAATGGCATTATTTCATTCTTTTTTATGGCTGAGTAATATTCCATTGTGTGTGTATATGTATATACAGACATGCATGGTGTACATAGCATGTATGTAGTAAAATGAATTATTTTTAGTACTGACACAGCACTGTAGATTTTTGAATGTCTTATATCTTTTTTCAGGGAATAGTTTATATAGAATTTCAGCCTTGGGTGCTGGTGGTGAAGCATAATACTTCTTCCTTGAGTCTTGGGGAGATGTGCTATTCTCCATTTTCCGGTTTACAAGACCTGGGTATTGTGTTATACTACAAAGACTCTTCATTTCAGGAGCTTGTTTTCAATGAGACTAATTATTGGTATTAATACTAGAATTAAAAGAAAGTATAGGATAGCTGCAAGCTGTCCAGCAGCCATATATGGGTACTCCACAGGCTGTCCTCTGATTCATGTTAGTGTCAGTAAGTCTGCCACTAATACTCAGAACAAGAATTGACTGAAGGGCCGAAATATCATGCTTCGTTGTTTAGATGTATGGAGTATTGGAATGAATGGCAGGATTAGGATTGAGAGCAGCAGGGCTAAGACTCCTCCTAGTTTGTGGGGGATTGATCTTAGAATTGCATGCGAATAGAAAGTATCATTCTGGTTTGATGCGTGGTGGTGTGCTGAGTGGGTTTGCAGGGGTGTAGTTGTCGGGATCTCCTAACAGGTCGGGTGAGAATAGCGCTAGTATTAATGAGGCTAAGATTAATAGTTAAGTGCCCAAAATGTATTTTGTAAATGTATATATTTAATTGTATAATAGGGGTGGAATGGGATTTTGTCTGTATCGGATGGTATTCCTGTGGGGTTGTTGGATCCTGTTTCATGGAGGAATAATAGGCGAACGGCCGCTAGTGCTGTGATGATGAAAGGGAGAATGAAGCAGAAGGCAGAGAATCGTGTTAGCGTTGCTTTATCTACGGAAAAACCACCTCAGATTCATTCGACAAGGGTGGTGCTGATATATGGGATTGCTGAAAGTAGGTTTGTGATAACAGTTGCGCCTCAGAATGATGTTTGTTCTCAGGGTAGGAAGTAGCCTATGAATGCGGTGGCTATGACTATAAGTAGCAGGATAATTCCAGTGTTTCATGTTTCCTGAAAGGCGTAGGATCCATAGTATAGGCCGTGTCCTACGTGGGCACAAAAGCAAATAAAAAACATGGAAGCTCCATTTGTGTTTATGTACAGGATGATTCAGCTGTAGTTGATGTCTCAGCAAATATGTGTTACTGATGAGAAGGCAGTTGTTGTGTCTGGTGTGTAGTGTATTGCCAAGAATAGGCCTGTTAGGACTTGTAGGGTTAGGCAGATGCCTAGTAAGGAGCCAAAGTTTCATCATGAGCAGATATTTGATGGGGTAGGGAGGTCAACGAATGTGTTGTTGAGAATTTTTATGAGCGGGTGGGTTTTTCGGGTGTTGGTCATTGGTGTTCTTGTAGTTGAATGGCAACCATGATTTTCCATGTCTTTGGTCGTGGTTGAAGTCCATGTGAGAACAATGATGACATATATTGTATTTATTTTAAGCATTATTTTTGTGATTAGTTTTGTGGGGTTTCTTCAAAACCTCCTATTTATGGGGGTCTAGGGTTGATTGCGGGTGGTGGTGTTGGGTGTGGGATTGTGTTAAATTTTGGTGGTTCATTTCTATGTTTAATGGTGTTTCTGATTTATTTAGGGGGAATATTGGTTGTGTTTGGTTATATAATGGCTATGGCCACCGAACAGTGCCCTGAGGTTTGGGTTTCTAATAAGGTTGTACTGGGAGCATTTCTTTTAGGGCTGGTAGTAGAGTTTTTAATGGTACTTTATATTTTGAAGGATGAGGATGTGGAGATTGTGTTTGAGTTTAATGGGCTGGGAGATTGAGTTATTTATGTTACTGGTGATTCTGGGTTTTTCAGTGAAGAGGCTATGGGAATTGCAGCGTTATATAGGTATGGTACTTGGTTGGTGATTGTTATGGGTTGGTCATTATTTATTGGTGTTGTGGTTATTATGGAGATTACTCTGGGTAATTAAATAGGAGTATGCTAAGGGTGATAGTAACGAGGAATGATAAAAAGTAGAGCTTGATAAGGCCTTTTTGATTTGAGACTAAGGTGGAAGATTTTAGTTGAATGAAGGCTGTAGTCTTTGGTAGGATGGTTTCTAGTCAGATTAAGTCTAGTAAGGAAGTTGCTAATTTTTGGCTTAATAGATTTAGTTGGGGAGGTAGGTGGTGTATGATAGTGGGGAAGTATCCTAAGAGAGTGGAGAACTTGGAGGAGTCTGATGGTTGTATATATTTTAAGTTTTGTGTGTTAAGGTTGATTTCGAACGCTAGTACAAAGCCCAAGGTTGTTACTACAAGGGCAGTCAATTTTAAATGTAAGGGTATGGTTATTAGGGGGATGGTTGTTGGAGGAACGCTGTTGGAGATGAGGAAGCCAGCAAAAATACTTCCGATAAACAGGCTCTTGACGGAGTTGATTAAGAGGGGGTTGTCTCTGAAGGAGAGAAGCGGGGCTGTCCTAGTGGTGCAAAGAAGATAATGCGAGTGCTATAGATGGATGTGAGGGAGGTAGCGGTTAGAGTTATTAATAGGGCTCAGGCGTTGGTATAAGACGTAGTGGCGGTTTCGATAATTAGGTCTTTAGGGTAAACTCCGGTGAGAAAAGGTATTCCTGTTAGTGCTAGGCATCCGATGATAAGGGCTGTTGCAGTGAAGGGTAAGGTCTTGAACAACGCTCCTACTTTTCGAATGTCCTGCTCGTTGTCTAGGTTGTGAATGATAGACCCAGAGCATAGGGACAATATGGCTTTCAAGAAAGCGTGTGTGCAAATGTGTAAAAATGCTAGATGAGGTTGCTTGAGGCCAATCGTTACTATAATTAAACCTAGTTGGCTGGAGGTAGAGAAGGCAATAATTTTTTTAATATCGTTTTGGGTGAGGGCGCTGATAGCTGTAAACTGGGTGGTAAGGGCTCCTAGGCAGAGCATTATTGTTTGAATGAGTTTGTTGTTTTCTATTAAAGGGTAAAATTGGATAAGTAGGAAAACTCCTGCTACAACCATTGTGCTTGAGTGGAGTAGGGCCGAGACTGGGGTAGGACCTTCTATTGCTGAAGGGAGTCAGGGGTGAAGTCCAAATTGGGCTGATTTTCCGGCTGCGGCTAGTATGAGTCCTGTGAGGGGTAAGTTTAAAGAGTTTTGGCTGAGCATGAAAATTTGTTGTAGGTCTCATGCGTTTGTGTTAGATAAAAATCATGCCATTGATATGATGAATCCCACAACTCCCATGCGGTTATATAAAATTGCTTGAAGAGCAGCTGTGTTTGTGTCCGCTCGCCCGTGCCATCATCTGATAAGCAGGAAAGATATGATTCCTACTCCTTCTCATCCAATAAAAAGTTGGAAGAGGTTGGCTGTAACAAAGATTAGTATAGTGATAAGGAAGAGGAGTAAATATTTGAAGAATTGGTTGATACAAGGGTCGGAGTGTATGTATCATATTGAGAATTCTATAATGGATCATGTGATGAACAATGCTACTGGTACGACTATGATTGAGAAATAGTCTATTTTGAAGCTAAGTATTAGTTTGAGAGTTTGCATGGTAATTCACTGTCAGTTTGAGATGAATATTTCTTGGCCTGTGCGAAGGAATATTATTGTTGGGATTAGACTAGTAATGAAAGCACAGGAGACAGTATTTTTTACATATGATGGGTATTTGTTATTTTTGTAGAAGTTCGTGCTAGTTATCATGATTGGAATAATTAGTATTAGTAATGTAATTAGGGCAAAAAGAAGAGAATAGGTTTATTAATTTTATTTGGAGTTGCACCAGTTCTTTGGTTCCTAAGACCAATAGATAACTACTGTCCTTTAAAAGTTTGAAAAAAACCATACTATTAGGTATGGGGACATGAATTAGCAGTTCTTGCAATACTTTTTCGGTAAATAAGAAGTCTTAGTCTTCTGTTGCTAGATTCACAATCTGGTGTTTTTTTTAAACTATATCTACAGTACAGGGGACCAAGATATCTTGGGGTTTAGTGATAGGAGTAGAAGTGGAAAGATATGTAGGGTTATAAGAGCATGTTCTCATGAGAAGGAGGGTATAATGTTATTGACATGGTGTGTATGTTTGCCTCATTGTGTTATGATTAGTATATACATGGAGTACAGGGTTGTAATTACAATATTGGTTCCTATTAGGATTATAGTGAGATTTGATCATGAGAAAGTTGACATGAATAGGAACAGTTCTCCGATTAGGTTAATGGTAGGGAGTAGGGCAGGGTTTGTTAGGTTTGCTAGTAGTCATCAAGTAGCTATCAGTGGGAGAAGAATTTGTAGGCCTCGGGCCAAGATTATGGTTCGACTATGAATTCGCTCGTAATTTACGTTTGCTAGGCAAAATAACATAGATGATGTGAGGCCAAGAGCAATTATTAGGGCGGTAGCCCCTATATACCTTCAAGGGGTTTGAATAAGGATAGCTGTGATAACGAGTGCTATGTGGCTGACTGAGGAGTAGGCAATGAGTGATTTTAGGTCTGTTTGATGTAGGCAGATAGAGCTAGTTATGATTATTCCTCATAAGGAAAGAGTATGCTATATATTTTGTTAGAGGGTTAAGTATTGATGTGATTTGCAGCATGCCATAACCCTTGCGCTTTAGTAGTATGGCTGCAAGGACTATGGAGCCTGTGATAGGGGCTTCTACGTGTGCTTTGGGTAGTCAAAGGTGGAGGCTGGGGCTTCCCTGGTGGCGCAGTGGTTCAGAGTCTGCCTGCCGATGCAGGGGACACGGGTTCGTGCCCCG
>NC_041215.1:79966065-80022856 GCF_002837175.3 Physeter macrocephalus
GGCCCCGTGAGCCATGGCCGCTGAGCCTGCGCGTCCGGAGCCTGTGCTCTCCAACGGGAGAGGCCACAACAGTGAGAGAGGCCCGCATACCGCAAAAAAAAAAAAAAAAAAAAAAAAAAGTGGAGGCTGTAGGGGGTCATTTTTACTATAAATGCTATCATGCAGGCTAATCACATAAAGACGTTGGACCAGGAGATGGGTAGTGTTTGGGTTCAATATTGGAGTAATAGGAAATTTAAGGAGCCTACAATGTTTTGTAAATATGTTAATGCCACTAGTAATGGAAGTGATCCAGTTAGTGTATAGAATAGAAAGTAGAGTCCTGCATTAAGTCGTTCTGTTTGGTTACCTCAGCGGGTAATGATAATAGGGGTCAGGATTAGTGTGGCTTCAAATATAATGTAAAATAGGATTAGTTCTGTAGCAGTAAATGTTATGGTTAGAGGTGTTTGTAACATGATTAGTATTGTGAGGTAAAGTTTTTTTTCCGGATTAGTGGTTCTTTGAGTAGGTGGGATCGGCTAGCCATTAATATTAGGGGGAGGAGTCATACTGTTAGGATTAGTAGTGGTGTGGAAAGGGAGTCAGAGAAGAATGTTAATGAATAGTTGAGGCTATTGTTGTTGAACTGATTAAGAAGTAGGCTTGTGAAGCTAATTAGTAGGCTGTGGGTTGTGGAGTTGATTCAGATCATGTTTTTTGATAGCCAGGTCGGGGGTATTAGTATGATTGTGGGTATGATAAATTTTTAGCATTGGAGAAGGTTGAGGTTTTGTACATAAATCGGTCCCATATGTATTCGATACTATTACTAATAAGGCTAATCTGAGAGCTGCTTCGCAGGCTGCAAATACCAGTAGGATGATTGGTATTATGCTGGCTAAGGTGAAGTGCGAGTTTAAGATTGTTAGGGGGGCTTCCCTGGTGGTGCAGTGGTTAAGAATCTGCCTGCCAATGCAGGGGACACGGGTTCAAGCCCTGGTCCGGGAAGATCCCACGTGCCGTGGAGCGGCTAGGCCCATGAGCCACAACTACTGAGCCTGCGCGTCTGGAGCCTGTGCTCTGCAACGGGAGAGGCCGCAACAGTGAAAGGCCCGTGCACTGTGGTGAAGAGTGGCCCCCACTCGCCGCAGCTGGAGAAAGCCCTCGCACAGAAACGAAGACCCAACACAGCCAAAAATAAATAAATAAATAATTTTTTTTTTAAAAGATTGTTAGGGCTGCTAGGATAAACAGTGATAATATTATACCTTGTAAGCAAAGTAGTGAGGATATTAGATGGGATCGGTACATTAGTAAACCTATAAGGGATATGGTGAAGGTTATTATAATGTTTATATGTACTAGAGAGACTTGGTAGTTATGAGTTTAATCACAATCTAATGAGTCAAAATCACTTGTTTTATTTTAAACTAAATACCATGTTCAGCCCACTCCAAGCCCTTTTGAGTTCACTCGTAGGCCAGGCTGGTTGCTAGTACTGAAATTAGAAACAGGGTTATGATAAGAATTGTTTCTAGGTTGTTTGTTTGGGTTGCTCAGGGGAGGGGTAGTAGGAGGGCAATTTCTAGGTCGAAGAGAAGGAAGGTGATTGCTACTAGGAAGAATTTTATAGAAAAGGGTGGGTGGGCGGATCCTATAGGGTCAAATCCTCATTCGTAGGGGCTTGTTTTTTCTGCGTAGATGTTTAGTTGAGGAAGTCAGAAGGCAATAAGTACGAGTAGTGAGGCTAGTGTTGCGTTTGTTAATAGGGTGAGGATTAGGTTTATTGTTCTTTTTCAGGGTGTACTGAAACTAACTGATTGGAAGTCAGTTATACTAATTAATACTAAAAGGACTCTGAGCCTCATCAACAAATAGATACGTAAAGAAATAGTCATACAACGTCTACAAAATGTCAGTATCAAGCAGCAGCTTCGAAGCCGAAGTGGTGGTTGGATGTGAAGTGGAATTTTAGTTGGCGTAGGAAACAATAAGAAAGGTGGATTCCAATGTAATCCATGGAAGCTTGTGGCTATGAAGAAAGTTGACCCATAGACCCTGTCTGAGATTGTAAAAGGGGTTTTATATATATATATATATATATATATATATACATACCTCATCTTCTTTATCCATTCATCTGTCGATGGACATTTAGGTTGCTTCCATGTCTTGGCTATTGTAAATAGTGCTGCTATGAACATTGGGGTGCATGTATCTTTCCAAATTAGAGTTTTTTTTCCAATATATGCCTAGGAGTGGGATTGCTGGATCATACGGTAGCTCTATTTTTAGTTTTTTAAGGAACCTCCATACTGTTCTCCATAGTGGCTGTATCAGTTTACATTCCCACCAACAGTGTAGGAGGGTTCCCTTTTCTCCACACCCTCTCCAGCATTTATGATTTGTGGTCTTTTCGATGATGGCCATTATGACTAGTGTGAAGTGATGCCTCATTGTGGTTTTGATCTGCATTTCTCTAATGATTAGCAATGTTGAGCACTTCTTCATGTGCCTGTTGGCCACCTGTATGTCTTCTTTGGAGAGATGTCTACTTAGATCTCTGTAGGTGGGCACAGTTTTGATTCCAAGTCCAGAAGGGACTAAGGGAGTAAGCCCTGTGGATGTTGGCACTTCCTCACCAGCTCCATGGCCTCCCTCCCAAGAGGGGAAGTGTCTACCCAGAGAAGGGCCTTGAGTGGGCAGGCAGGCTGGGCCAGAATCCTGGCACTGCTACTTCCTTGCTTCCTGCATGACGTTTGGCTAATTATTTCTTTCTCCTGAAAATCAATTTTGTCTGCAAAATGAAGGTAATAAAACGTCCTTGTGTAGCATTGTCATGGGAATGAAAATGGAACATACTTTATGAGGATCCAAAGTGAAACACTTGAGAGCGTGAATGGGGCGTTATTAGTAATTCCACAGGAGCCTGCCTAGCGGCACTGTCCCTGACAAAGTGGCGCATGTGGTCTCCTTAATTAAAGGGCACATGCTAGGTGCTCAGTGAGTGGTAGGTAATTTCTATCGTTACATCTACTTAAGACAGGATTGCCAGATTAGCAAAGAAAGGTTGCGTCACAGGGCCCAGCAGTAAGGTGAGAATTACGGGGTTAGAGATAAAGTAAATGTAGCCAAGATTCAATTCATGAATCACTGGGATTATTGTACACAATTAGCATGAAACACAGGTTAGTCAAAGTAGGGAGGAAAAGAGGGTGGGTAATAAACCAGTCCCAGGAGAAGTTTGGGAAGGAGGCGTCTAACACAGGCAGTGGTCTCTGGTCCAGCAGCAGGTCTTGCGACAAGCGTGAATAGAAAGTCACCCTCTGCTCTGACAGGGCCTCCGGTGTCCCTGGATCAGCTCTCAGCAGTGTGGAGCTGGGTTCTCCAGCGAAGAGCCTTCAAGTCACTGGACTCAGTGGTCCCATGTTAAGGAGTCTGCCAGAAGCAAATGAGACTGCGCCCCAGGGGGTCTTGTCTCTATCAGTTGCTCCTCCTGTTCCAGTGAAGTTGTTCCGAGGACATTACCAAACAATTTCCTTATCTAAAGTAACATTTAATTTATCACACGAAGACACCACAGTCCTATACTGGATATTCTAAAAGAACTAATATGGAAGTTCGTGTTGGCCACTGAAATTCCATCTTAAATTACTTAACACAGCTTAAATCCTATGAGTTTCACACCAGATGAGTAGGAATCATGACATGAAAGAAATCACATCATAACACAGGGTCTGAAATATTGCCTGGAATGTACTTATAATAAAAAATTAGTTGTTGTTTATCTGCAATTCAAATTTAACTGGTTATACTGTACCTTATCTGGCAACTCTTGTTTAAGAGCCTCAGGTCACAGGGACTTAAGTTATAGAAGTAAAACTCTGTTACAGCCAATGCCATGAAGAGGGATTGCCTCTTAGAAATAAACTGTTGCAGTGGTTCTTTTCTCCCAGAAGTCACTGGGGTTATTTTGGAGCTGGCTTTAGGAGAAGGGGGAAGAGAAACCAAATGAGGGTGAGGGGAATGGTGGAAGGTGATGGAAGGTCCAGAGAAACTGGAGGGAAGATGACTTAAGATCTCCCGAGGAACAAATGGAGACAACCCTAGACCCTTTCAGGGCATGGAGCTTTAAGAGATTAAGGACAGAATGAGCCCTTTGGGGGAAAGATAAAGAGGAGTTTGGAAAGTTCAGAGTGAGGTGATGAGTTGTACTTCCAATGCCCTGAAGGCAGGAGGATTGTTACTGGTAACTGGTGTAAAGTTTTAGGTGTTGTCTATTTCAACCCTGACATTTTTGATATGTTATTTACCCAGAATGTGCAGAGGAGAAGATTAGCAGGGCTTTTTCTTCATTTGCTCTCTTTTTTACCTCAAAGGTGATTTGAGAGCTTTCTCTCTCCTGTTGGTGTGAGAAAAGAGGGTAAGAGAAGGAGGGAGATGAACCATGGTCACCTACACACTGAGTGCTGCGGCGCATGTGAAATCAGTGCTGGGGCTGTGCTGCGGGCAGGAGTGGGTCTGGGAAGAGGTGTCCACCCGCAAGGCCAGGGCTCCGCAGTGGTCCTGTCTGACTCAGAGGGACACCTGCTTGTTGGTGGCGGGGCTCCCCCTGGACTCTGCAGAGCCAGGACTAATGTGAGCACCGAGGCCGTCATTTTTGCAGAAGGGCCCTGGGAAGACTGGCCTCTTGGCTGGGGCATTGCCTCAGTGGGCCATCAGCCCCTTTGGCCCTTCACTGATGGGCTCCCCCTCTTTGGGAGGGGGTGGTATATTTAAGGCAATTTAAGGGGTGATGCGAGGGATGCAAGCTATAGGTTTCTTTCTCACTACTGCCCACAGACATTCAGTCTGGGTTAAGCCTCTGTACACACACAAACACACACCACACACACACACACACACAGAGGCATCCCCTTTTTCTGGGTGTGAGAGGAGCAACTGAGAGCCTTTCCCCTTTCTAATCTGAGTCCTGGAGTGGGAGGGAGAGAATTCCACCACCAGTCCCTTCCTGAGATGTTTACCTCGTGGTCAGGAGAGAAGTTTGCTCCCAGCGATTGGGGTCAATTCCTTCTCTCTTTCCCCTTCCTCCCCATAACCCAGAGGAGGCCGACCGCATGCTCCTCTACAATCCAGCCAACCAAACCACACGCTGGGACCAAGAAATTGGAGAGAAGTGGAGGGTGGCGCCGAAGGCAGTCATCTGGCTCCCACCTTCCGCCCGCCTTTCTCCTCTATCGGATTCAGAGTGTTTCATTTGACAATCCCCTCACTCGGTTTCAGCATCAGCTGGTTTCCATTTTAGCTCCTGTTCCCCAGGGACGTGACTTCTTGCTTATTCTCACACACAACAAGGCAAACGTGAGTGAGAGGATTCTCCAGTGAAAAGAAACTATGAAGCCAATTAGGAGAAACGTGGGCAGAAGATGGGTGTCAGGTGTGTGCCCTCTCCTCTGCCCTCCGCTTTCTCTCTCCAATGTTTGGATTCACATGTGCGGTCCAGAACTAGAGTTAAATGTATTCAACAGAAAAAAACCTTCTTTATTCTGAGATTATGCCCTTCCTAATTTTTGGTGTTAAAAGTTCTTTTTTTCCCATAAAATGAAGGTCATAATAAATGATGATTTAAAAACTGTTCATAGTTAGCAATATAAGATGTTAGCCGACTCATGTCAGTCCCTGAAATAAATTTCTTTAAAATATTTTACGCTTACACTTGAAATCCAGAAGTCTGGGAAGCACTGAGTTAGAGCCTTGGTGCCCCAGGTGGCTGGGCCAGAGCAAGCATTCACATTCAGGTACCCGACATGGCACACCTCTGCACTGCAGCATCCTTTCATGACAGGCAGGGAGGTGACGGAGCAGACTCTTTCTGACATCATGGATTCTAGGGTAGAATAAATCTAACCTTCCACTGGTGTCCTTATTATACCACAGAAATTGATGAGAAATTCAACATGCATTTTGGCAGCAACAAAACGCTACCTGCTCCGTTTTTGAGAGTTATGTGTACAAAGCCGCTGAAATACATTCTCCACCAGAATCTGCTTTTAATTAGCCCTGTTGCTTTCTAATTTTGTTAAATTGAACAAATATACATTTGAATCCTAACTGGACAAACATGAAATGAGGGGCTGTGGGAAAACTAGGAGTGGATCAGATGTGGCCACTGCCTTCCAAGAGGTTACAACCCAGTAGGGTGATAAGAAAATGACCAACTGTGGTAAAGGGGGGACAGTGGGGGAAAGGCATGAGATGACTCAGTCTCGGGGGGGTGGGGAAAAGGGGAACAGTTCAGAGGAGGCAGAGGTCACAGTTGACAGGGGACCAGCAAAAGCATTATGAGAAAGGTGACATCTAGATGGACCACACTATGTGAGCAATGTGGGAGCTGCAACTGTGTAATCACCCGAGGGTCCCTAGATTCCTGTACCCAGTAAGTGCTCAACAAATGTCTGAAGGATTAATTAAATAAGTATTACTGGTGGTATATGTGCTGGTTAAAATAGAGTTACCAAACACTGTTATTCTTGGGCTTAGAGCATTTGGGGAAAGCTCTTAGTTTAAGCAAGTTTTATGTGTATATACTAAGGGATGCTTTCTCACATTTCAATTCAGTGGCTGCAGTACTTACTGTTCAGCACAAGAGGGAGCTGCTGCCCAGCTTACGTAACTAAAATAGTAGTATTTCTCTAGGTTTGCCCATTTTTTCTCAAATTACAGTGTAATATATTGTGCCACTTAACTACCCTCCCCCCAAATAGCCCACCAACCTCAAATTTCCTATCACAATACAATAAAATTCTTATCGATGGTGCATTATTTTCTGAAAAGAATTTCTCCTGTTACATGATTAGTAGGAAAAAATATATTAAAAAATATTTCAAAATATATAAAAAAATGTTTTATAAACAAATACCTTAGACCAGGCAGACTGTTCTTCAGAGCCCTAAATAATCCAGGGTTTCCCAGTAACGGGAGCTTTGCTTATAAAAATGCTTTAGGACCTCATATGTGGGCAACAAATCTGAGATAACAGTCACTTCTACGTGCCCAAGGTTTCATGAGGATCAAAGTCTAGGAGAAATGTTAGTTGAGTCCAGACCTTTGAACTTAGGACGTGCAGTTTCTTTTGCAAAGAGCTACAAAGTGTAGATTATGAAGTAGCCAAAATTCAGGTGTGTCTTGAATAAGAACACCTGATATTTATAGTAATCAGAGTTTAGGGGGAAAATTAGCAAGTAATTGTGTATATGATTTCAAAGGATTTCTTGATTTACTAACAGATTCTTTACAGAATTTTTCCAATAGCAAGCTTCCTAGTACTGTACATTTAAAAAAACACTTGAATTCCCCAAATCAAATCTACATACTATTTTTCAGTGACATTGTTTCTGTCAAATGTGTACTGTTATCTAAAAACAGCCCCTATAGGGCTTCCCTGGTGGCGCAGTGGTTGAGAGTCCGCCTGCCGATGCAGGGGAACCGGGTTCGTGCCCCGTTCCGGGAGGATCCCACATGCCGCGGAGCGGCTGGGCCCGTGAGCCATGGCCGCTGGGCCTGCGCGTCCGGAGCCTGTGCTCCACAACGGAAGGGGCCACAACGGTGAGAGGCCCGCGTACCACAAAAAAAAAAAACCAGCCCCTACAAATGACAGTGTACAGAAAATCTAAATGTAGGAGGTAGCATTATTAAGGTAAACGGAGAGCAATGTGTTTTTAGCCACCCGCGAATGAAATAATAGAAAGAGTTTAAAGTGAAAGAACATTTGCCCAATTCATGACCAAATTCAACCTATGTAAAGAAATCTGAATTTCATCTTAAAGAAAGAAAACAATCCCTCTGGTCTTCCCAGAACTATTTCATTATTTATGATTCTTTTTGGAACTGTAAGTCCCAGATTTCTGCCGTCACCAATGGCCACACTCTCCCATGTCTGAATGCCCGTGTTTGTACATCACCTTCTACCTGTACTGTTGTTCCATGCTCTTCACTCTTGAAGGGCAAGGACCAGGGCTTCTTGATTTTTGTGTCACTTACAAAGCCTAGCCCAGGGCCAGTGGTGAGCTCTTCATTCACGTTTAGAAAAAAATCACAGCCAAGGGTGACTGATAAATAAATAAAGGAGGAAGAAAATGGGCTCTTAATGCTTAAGGGTTATGTGTTTGCTATTTCTTGTTGATTGGTTGTTAAATCTTAATGCTCCAGTCAAGAGGTAGCGGCGGTGGTAAGGAGCACGGACTCAGGCATCTTGGGTTCGAATTACAGCTCAGCTGCTTCTAGCTGTGTGTTCTTGAGTAAGATTCCTGTCCTTTCCATGTCTCAGTTTCTTATTCAGTAACATGGGATGATGCCGATGCTGATATGAAACTTCCCACATAGGGTTTATTCTCCATGAAATGTGCAGAACAGTGTCTGACATACAGTAAATACTATTAGTGATTATAAAATAGAATAATTATATTGACTGAAATGTAGTCAAAGTGTACGTTGTTCATTAAAAGCCAAATAAAGCTTTAAAAAATGTAATGGAGTGATGAAAATGTTCTGGAATTATATAGTGGTGATTGTTGCATAGCCTTGTATACTAAAAACCACTGAATTGTATACTTTCAAATAGTGAATTTTATGGTATGTGAATTATATCTCAATTACAAAAATGTAATGGAGAAAAATTCAATTCAACAAATATTTATGGACACATAATAGGTACTCAACCTTCTCCAGGGCTCGGTGGAGGATATAAAGCAGTTTAAGACATAATCTTTGCTCTGGAGGGTATTGTTTAAGGAGCACCTGGAGAGTGTCATCGGCACCGTCCCCGGCATCCTGGAGGACATCACTCTCCACGTTTCTTACACTGAGACTCAGAAGGGTTATGTAGCTTGCCCAAGGTCCCACAGGAAATATGGGGAGCAGGAACCCAGCTGCTTTCTTCAAGTAGGGACAGTCTTGTTGAGGACAGATGATTTACATCTATAGAGTAACTAGTGAAGCAGACATCACAGGAGGTCATCCCACATCAACATGTGGGATAAGGAAAATCAAAAAGAGCAGACAGTGGTAGGGAAGGTTTTCTGGAGGCAAAGGCCTTTAGAGGGGTCTTTATAAAAAGGGGAGATTTGTGCCTGTGAGTCACAGTGGGAGTAGGCATCCTAGACGTGTAAGAAGTGCTCCCTGACGCGCTTTTCCTAGAATTATGCATATTCTCAGGTTGAAAGCCTTATAGTGATCATGTTAACAAACATGGCATATGAGACATTCAGATGACACAGCTGAAGCCGTAGGCATTTGTTTGGACCAATGACACCAAGGTCGGATGTCAATGAGAGAACAGGAGGATCTAAACACAATTTAATTTGCTTGACTCACCACCCGTTTGCTTCTTTCGTCATTTATTCAGTACTTTTTTTTTTTTTTTGAGCGCCTACCTGACTAATACCTGAGAATATAAACAGAAATAAAATGCAATCTTTGCCTTTCGGGAAGATTCCAAGCTAGGAGTTGACATCAGACAGGTATACAAGAAAACAAAGTGATAAGTGATATATAGCAAAGGGCTATATAGAAAGGTGAATGGAAACACAGACTTAGAAGCACTACGTTCAGTTGATGTTCAAAAAATAAAGATTGTTGAAGAGGTTTATTTTTTCTGGCTAAAACGTATACTCTTGCAAAGTACCTTAACAGGGCCTTTCCCAGCTGATAGAAGGACAAGAAAGGCTTGGGGAAGAGGTACCCAGGGCTGGGAAGAGACAGGAGACCCCTCCTCACCCTGCTCATGTGGGCTCCCTGGCTGGTGGGTGGGCCACTTGCCCCAAAGTGTTTTTAAATGTAAAGTGGGACAATTTCTCTGCTCTATCTTTCCTAGTGACTGCCTGAGGGAAGATATGTTGGGGCCTGGTTGGAGGAGGGGGCCAGGCCCCTTAAGGATAGGATTCATCTCTTCCAAGAGGAAACCAGTTTCTCTATCTGGGCCTCACTTTCACCCAACCCTCACTCAGGGGCTATTTTCAAGGATAAGAAAGGAGCAGTTTGTGATTTTAGAAAACAATACTTTTTATTGTGGTAAAATACACATAGCATAAAATTAATCATTTTAACCATCTTTTAGTATACAATTCAGCAGCATAAGTATGTTCACAGGGTTGTCCAACCGTCACCACTCTCTATTTCCAGAACTTTTTCATCATCCCCAACTGAAATTCTGTACCCCATTAAACAATAACTTGCCCCCCCCCACAGCCCCTGGTAACTATATTCTACTTTCTGTCTCTATGAATTTGACTACTCTAGGTATCTCATTTAAGTGCCATCATATAATATTTGTCCTTTTGCATCTGGCTTATTTCACTTAGCATAATGTTTTCAAGGTTTATCTCTGTTGTAGCATGTGTCAGAATTTCATACCTTTTTAAGGCTGAATACTATTCCATTTGCATATGTGCATCACATTTCGTTTATCCATTCATCCACTGATGGACACTTGGCTTGTTTCCACCTTTTGACCATCGTGGATAACACTGCTCTGAACATTGGTGTACAAGTATCTGTTCGAGGTCCTGCCTTAAATTCCTTTGGGTTTATACCGTCAAGTAAAATTGCTGGATCATATTGGTAATTCTGTTTTGCTTTTTGGGGGACCACCAAACTGTTTACCATAGTGGCTGCACCATTTTACATTCTCAATACCAATGCTCAAGGGTTTCAATTTCTTCACATCCTTATCAATAGCAACTGCAGAAGAATGTGGAAAGGATCCTGAAGTTGAGTTGAAAGAAGTCAAGTACCGTTTCTGGCTTTTCCTTTTTACTCCCTTCCCTTCCCAGCTCTGCTTTCTAATAAAATATTTATAGGGGAAAAATTTTAGATTTACAGAAAATTCACAGAGATAGTAGTCTTAGTCTGTTTGGGCTGCTATAACAGAATACCATAGACTGGGTGAACAACAGAAATTTATTTCTCACAGTTCTGGAGGCTGGAAGTCCCAGATCAGGGTGCCAGCATGGTTGGGTTCTGGTGAGGATCCTTTTTTAGAGTTGCCGACTACAGACTTATCGCTGTGTCCTCGCCTGGTGAAAAAGGCCAGTTAGCTCTCTGCAGCCTCTTGAACAAGGGCCTCTTAATCTCATTCATGGGAGCTCCGCCCTCATGACTAAGTACCTCCCAAAGGCCTGACTCTCTGATACCATCATATTGGGTATTAGAATTTCAACATATGAATTTGGGGAAGACACAAGCAATTAGACCATCGTAACAGTAGAGAGAGTTCCCATATGTCCTTCTCCCAGCTTCCCTCACTATTGACATAGCTATGGTACATTTATCCAAACTAAGCAGTTAAGATTGGTACAATAGTATTAACTAAATTATAGACTTTATTCAGATTTCATCAGATTTCCACTAAGGTCCTTTACCTGTTCCAGAGTCCAATCCAGACATCACATGGCAGTAAGCATATCTGCTTTTTAACTTTTTTTAAAAAATAGAGGTATGAATGCCAGATAACAGCATGTTAATTTCAGGCTCACAACATAATGATTTGATATTTATTTACATTGTGAAACGATGACCACAATAAGTCTAGTTAACATCCATCGTACATAGTTACAAAAAATTTTTTCCTGTGATGAGAACTTGTAAGATGTACTCCCTTAGCACTTTCAAATATGCAGTACAGTATTATTAACTATAGTCACCATGCTGTACATTGCATCCCTGACTTATTTATTTTATAGCTGGAAGTTTGTAGCTTTTGTCTCCCTTCACCCATTTTGTCCCCCTCCCCTCCAGTCCTCACCTCTGGCAACCACCTGTTCTCTGAATCTATGAGCTTGGTTTTGGGTTTTTATTATAAATTATTATTATTATTTTTAAGATTCCATATATAAATGAAATCATTCAATATTTGTCTTTCTCTGTCTGACTGATTTCACTTAGCAGAATGCCCTCAAGGGCCATCCATGTTGTCTCAAATGGCAAGATTTCATTCTTTTTTATAGCTGAATAATATTCTTCTGTGTGTGTGTGTGTGTGTGTGTGATATTTTCTTTATTCATTCATCCATTGATGGATATGTAGGTTGTTTCCATATCTTGGCTATTGTAAATAATGCTGCAGTGAGTGTTGGGGTGCATATATCTTTTTGAGTTAGTGTTTTTGATTTATTTGGATAAATTCCAAAAGTGGAACTGCTGGATCATAGGTTAGTTCTATTTTTAATTTTTTGAGGATCCCCCATACTGTTTTCCATAGTGACTGTGTCAATTTACATTCCCACCAGCAGTGCATGAGGGGCCCCTTTTTTCCTCATTCTCTCTAGCACTTGTTATTTCTTGTCTTTTTTTTAAAAATTGAAGTATAGTTGATGTACAATATGGTGTTAGTTTCAAGTGTACAGCAAAGTGATTCAGTTTTATATATATGTGTGTGTGTGTGTATATATATATAAATATATATATATTTTAGATTATTTTCCATTATAGGTTATTACAAGATACTGAATATAGTTCCCTGTGCTATATAGTAAATCCTCTTTACTGTTTATTTTATTTATCTATTTTATCTATTTTATATATAGTAGTTTAGTATAGTAGTTTGTATCTGTTAATCACATACTCTCAATTTATCCCTCCCCCTCCCCTTTCCCCTTTGGTAACCATAGTTTGTTTTCTATGTCTGTGAGTCTGTTTCTGTTTTGTAAATAAATTCATTTGTATCATTTTTTAGCTTCCACATATAAGTGATATTACATGATATTTGTCTTTCTCTGTCTGGCTGACTCCTCTCAGTATGATAATCTCTAGGTCCATCCAGATTGCTGCAAATGGCAATATTTCATTCTTTTTTTATGGCTGAGTAATATTCTATTATATATATACCATATCTTCTTTATCCATTCATCTGTCGATGGACACAGGTTGCTTCCATGTTTTGGCTATTGTAAATAGTGCTGCTGTGAACATAGGGGTGCATGTATCTTTTTGAATTATAGTTTTGTCTGGATATATGCCCAGGAGTGGGATTGCTGGATCATATGGCAACTCTATTTTTAGTTTTTAAAATACTGTTCTCCATAGTGGCTGCACCAATTTACATTCCCACCAACAGTGTAGGAGGGTTCCCTTTTCTCCACATTCGCTCTAATACTTGTTATTTCTTGTCTTTTTGACGATAGCCATTCTGACAGGTGTGAGGTGACGCCTCACTGTGGTTTTGATTAGCATTTCCCTGATGATTAGTGATTGAGCATCTTTTCCAGTTGACCATCAGTATGTCTTCTTTGGAAAAATGTCTATTCAGGTCCTCTGCCCATTTTAAAATCAGATTGTTTTTTGCTATTGAGTTATATGAGATCTTTATATTTTGGGGATATTACCCCCTTTTCAGACACATGATTTGCACATGTTTTCTCCAATTCAGTAGGCGGCCTTTTCATTTTGTTGATGGTTTCCATTGCTGTGCAGCAGCTCAGCAGCTTTTTGTTTGCTGAGACCCTTCTGACACTCTCCTCTCTGAGCCTTAGTTTTCTCACGTGTCCAATGCGAACAATGATAACAGCAACCTCTACCCACAGGGTACGGTGAGGTCTGAGTGGATAGAAGAAGTGAGAGTGTTTTGTGGGCTGTAAAGCTTCATGCCCACGAAAAGGATTATCACTGAAGCCTGCAGCCTCCCTCCTTTCACCAACTGGCCTCCCTGCCCTGCACCAGGTCTTGTGCCTCTTGCTGACTGAGCTGCCAAAGGCCATCAGAAGGAGGCTCTGCCACCAGGCCTGCCCTGGCCAGAGGAATCCTGGTGCTCCTGGCCCCGTAGGCGGCACTGACCTGATTGACTGAGGGCTCTAGCCTCTGGCGGGGCCTCCTCCCAGTGCTTCCTGTGTATTTTTAAATCTCCTCCAGGTGCTGGCAGCTTGACACTTTGGGGGTGGAGAGAGGCTGGAGATTACAGGCTCAGCTCTCTCCCTGGGCATTTGAGATGACCACTTGGGATATCCTCCAGCCACAGAGGGAGGAAGAAACCATGAGTTGGCTCAGCTGCTTTTTAATTCTCTCCAGGTTGGGGTCGGGGAGGGGTGGTGGGCTGAGGGTGCAGGGGAGATATTCTGAGTCTGGTTTGAGAGATTGCAGGAGCTGAGCTCAGCATGCTCTCTCCACTCCTGGCTCCCTCTGGGGCTTCTTGGAAGGATCTCTCGTTTGCTCATGGCCACTCTCTCCCACATGGCTTCTTGGTTAGTGCTTGTAGTGGGTTGAATAGGGGCCCCAAAAGGTCCTAACCTCTGCTACCTGTGAATGTGACATTCTTTAGAAATAGGGTCTTTGTAGATGTAACCAAGTTGAGAATCTTGTGATCAGATCATCTTTTAGGCCCACCTTAAATCCAATGACAGGTGTTTTTATGAGACATAAAAGGAGGCAACACAGAGACAGAGGAGAAGGTCATTGAAGACAGACGCAGAGATTGTAGTTATGCTGCCACAAGCCGAGGAACGACACAGGTTGCGTCAGCCACTACAAGCTAGGAGTGAGGCGTGGAGGCCATTCCCCCTCAGAGCCTCCGTAGGGAACCAGCCTGTCAACACCTTGATTTTGGACTTCTGGCCTTGTCCTAGTCAGCACTGGCTGTCATAACAAGGCACAACAGACTGGGTGGCTTAAACAACAGAAATCAATTTTATCACGTTTCTGGAGATTGGAAGTCTGAGCTCAGGGTGCTGGCATGGTTGGGTTCTGGTGAGGGCCTTCCTCCTGGCTTGCCGACTGCTGCCTTTTCACTGTGGCCTCACACGGCAGAGAGAATGACAGACAGCAAGCGCTCTGGTGTCTCTCCTTAAAAGGGCACTAATCCCATTATGAGGGCCCCATTTTCATGACCTCATCTAAACCTGAACTCCCCAAAGCCCCATCTTCAAATATCATCACACTGGGGGTTAGGGCTTCAACATATGAATTTGCGGGAGGGACACACAATTCAGTCCATAGGAGGCCTCCAGAACTGTAAGAGAATAACTTTCTGTTGTTTCAGGCCACCCAGTTTGTGGCAGTTTGTTATGGCAGCCTTAGGAAACTGAGACAGTGGTTCTCCCTAGGCACCCTCCTCAGTGAGACCACCAGTCCAAAAGAAGACTTACAGGTCTCAGCGGGGCCAAGGCAGGTAGCATGCTTGGGGAAAGCTGAGGATGGGGATGAATGGTGTGACAGCGGCCTGGACTCTCTGGGTCCAGACTCGGTGCCCCCGGGAGAACTGGCACTGGGCAGCTGGGGGCTGTCGTGGGTGCCCCTCGTCTTCGGCTACATCCCTGAGGAGGGGGACCTGGCACTGCACTTGGTGGTGATTCATCAGCACGAGCCCTTCCTGGATTTCCTCCTAGGCTTGCGGCCTGGGCCTGCAAGATGAGCTGGGCCAAACAGCCCTGCGACCGGCAGCCGTCCTGGGGAGGCATTCAGGGTGCAGAAGTCATATGTGGCAGGCACCAGGTTGCACGTGGTGGGGCCACACCGTGCTGCACCTGCTCTGCCACATCGCAGCTCCAGTGCCCACCTGGTGCGCAGAGGAGCAGCCCATGCCTACCTCAGTCAGGGCCTGACCACACCCAACACCAAATGCCTCAGTTGCCTTGTACCTGGAACCTACTTATAGAAGCGGAGAGTGAGGAGGACTGGAAACTGCAGCTCTGGTCTGAAAACTATGAGGGCCACGCCCCACTCCACACACTGTCGTCCTCGAAGATGCAGAGATGGTCCAGCCGCTCCCAGGAGGTTGAGCTGACCTCAACAAACCAGAACCCACATGAGGCCGGAGCCCCCTGCCCTCAGCGGTGGAGACCCAAGCAGCTGACTGGTGGGAGATTCTCCTGAGGGTAGGCTTGGACCCTGCTGCCCCCAGACGCGTGTGCACCCCCCGGGGCAGCCCTGCTCCTGCCCACCCCCTCCTCGCCCAGCTCTTCCGAGCATGGAGCATCTGAGTCTGAGGAAAGGATGACAAGCCTAGCTTCTGCAGCAGCAGTGGTGACGGCCACTGCGGGGGTGAGGGCGTGAGTCGAAAGGATAGATTGCACGGTCCAGCAGCAGGGGCAGGGTACACTGGCGTGTGGGAATGGGGAGAAGAGGTATCAGGCAGAGCACTGAGACCGACCGTGGGCTGGAGCAATTGGAGAATTCAGGCAGCAGGGTGCAAGTGTCCTCATGGAGCAGTCAGCACAGACCTGGACATGGGTGGTGCAAAGGACCCGGACAGTAGTGGTTGAAAATTAAAGCAACGGCAGAGGTAGAACTCAGGCGGAAGTGGAGACCGTGGGTCTCCACCAAATACCTCCCACCTCAGCCTCGAAACGTCTCCCCATCTGATTTGTTTAATTGTTAATACAGTTTCTAATTTGATAAAACCCCAGTTCTGACAACCAGAAAAGAAAAAAAAACCAACTTAGGGATTCGAGCTCTGAATAATTTCTGCTTCCATTTTTCAGTCTATAATCCCCATCCCCCAGGAAAACTTACCCGTCTTGTTCCACTTGGAGGATGCCCCTGATTTCCCAAGAAGTCACCCCTTTACCCAGACACACTCATCAATAAAGCCACATGGGGGAGCCCAGCCTCCCCTCCCATTTCATCAGGAGATCAGCCCTTAATGAAGGGAAGAGATTCCAAAGGTGAAAGTCCTTGACTTGGTGACAGATTGATGCAACAGGTATTTAGGGGCTGGTGGAGCTTCACACCGTGACATTGTTGTACCCACTCAGGGCCACCCTGCTGGCTTCCCGGACAGGTGGTGAGCAGGGAACATGTTGGAGGGCCTCACTTTTAGGGGAGAAATGGGCTATTTGATGTAAAGGAAACAGCATGAGGGCAGGAGTTAAGAGACCTGGCTTGTCACTAACTAGCTCTGTGACCTGAGGGAGGTCACTTCTCTGAGCCTCAGTTTCCTTGTCCTTAGAATGGACAACATGATTTTTAAGTTCCTCCTCTGAATCAATAGTGAGTCCTGGGGGACTGTGATAAATTAGGCAAGCAGCAGACTTAGGTGCTGAATCTCTCTCCCTCTCTCTTTTTTGGCTAATTGCAGTAAAAATATACAGAATGTGAAACTGGCCATCTTTTTTCATTTTTATTTTATTTTTAATTATGGTAAAATACACAAAATTTACTGTCTTAACCCTTTTTAACCATTCAATCAGTGGCGTTAAGTACATTCACAGTGTTGTACAACCATCACAACTGTCCATTTCCAGAACTTTTTCATCATCTCAGGCTGGAGCGCTACCCATTAAGCAATAACTCGCCCCTTCCCCAAACCTTGGTAACCTCTATTCTATTTTCTGTCTAATGAATTTGGCTACTCTAGGTACCTTCTGTAAGTGGAGTCATACAATATTTGTCCTTTTGCATCTGGCTTATTTACTTAGCATAATGTTTTCAAGGTTGATCTGTATTGTAGCATTTATCAAAATTTCATTCCTCTTTAAGGTTGAATAATTCATTATAAATGTATGTATATGTATGTGTGTGTGTGTATACACACACACACACCACGTTTTGTTTATCTATTGATGGACATTTGGGTGGTTTCCACCATTTGGTTATTGTGAATAATACTGCAGTGAACTTTGGTGTCCAAGTAGCCGTTCAGGTCCCTGCTTTCAGTTCTTTTGGGTGTATACCTACCTAGGAGTGGAATTGGTGGATCATATGACAATTCTACGTTTAGCTTTTTTTTTAACATCTTTATTGGAGTATAGTTGCTTTACAATGTTGTGTTAGTTTCTGCTGTATAACAAAGTGAATCAGCTATATGTATATATATATATATATATATATATATCCCCATATCCCCTCCCTCTTGCACCTCCCTCCCATCTGCGTTTAGCTTTTTGAGGAACTGCCAAACCTTTTTCCCTTTAGTTTACTCTTAAATGAAGGCACTCAGTCCTGCCACGGGTGTGTGATGGGGAGTCCCATGGAGATGTAGATTGAACCCACCTGCATTCAGACAGGCTGCCTGGCACTGCCATTCCCCGTTCTCCCTGGTACTGATGTGGATCAGATGTTTTCTGGGGATCTGATGGCCATTACTGAGCCCAGGGCTGCACATATTCTAGTTCTGGGGTGAACTGCCTTGTGGCTTATAGGTTGCTATGGAGAAAGGAAATAATTTTCTCTCCTTGTCCAGAATTGCAGAAATGATGATGATATGTGCACACATTTCTGATTTCTTTTATAGAACTAGAACCCCAAACAGGAGTGGGGTAAGGAGTGGGGGAAAAGGCAGGTGGTCTAATTGGGAAGGCAGAAAAGATGGCTGACACTAGGACGGAACCTCTCAGAAACACTGAGCAGAGTCGCAGAATGGCCCAGATGGGGCCAGAGTTGATCCAAAGAGCAAGCAAGGAGATGAACTGGCCCAGCCCAGAGCTGCTTTGAACTTACAAGGTCTAGGTTCAGATGTCAGTTCTACTTGTTATTTTGGGCCGTGAACTTAACCTCCCTCAAGTTCAGTTTCCGCATTTGTAAAACAGGGACAGTCATGAGAGTTCTGAGGATAAATAAAAACATGCCTGCGAGCCCATTCCCACAGTGCCTGGGCCCACACTCAATACAGGTTAGGACCTCTTTTCCCTCAAACCCCGAGCATCAAGCTCAGGTGCTGTGTTAGACTGGGAAGACCCTCCCTCACCTCCAAGTTCTAGAAACCTCCTTTAAAGCATGAGTTTTTGAGGCAGTTTGCATTGTGGTGGCCATCCTAGAATTTTCCTACTGTCTTTCTACTGCTTTCTTTCTCTCCAAGTCAAACGTTTCATCTTTTTGGGACTGGTAGATGGGGCTTTTTTTTGTGTGTGTGTGGTACGCGGGCCTCTCACTGCTGTGGCCTCTCCCGTCGCGGAGCACAGGCCCGGGACGCGCAGGCTCAGCGGCCATGGCTCACGGGCCCAGCCGCTCCGCGGCATGTGGGATCCTCCCATACCGGGGCGCGAACCCGGTTCCCCTGCATCGGCAGGCGGACTCTCAACCACTGCTCCACCAGGGAAGCCCGATGGGGCTTTTTCAGCAGGTACAAAACTGACTTTTAAGCAAAGGATAGACTCTTTGCGCAAAGTTTAAAAATTTAAAAAACTGGGGCTTCCCTGGTGGCGCAGTGGTTGCGCGTCCGCCTGCCGATGCAGGGGAACCGGGTTCGCGCCCCGGTATGGGAGGATTCCACATGCCGCGGAGCGGCTGGGCCCGTGAGCCATGGCCGCTGAGCCTGCGCGTCCGGAGCCTGTGCTCCGCAACGGACGAGGCCACAACAGAGGAAGGCCCGCATAACACACACACAAAAAAAAAAATTTAAAAAACTAACAGAAAAGCTCAGTTATCCTGGGCAAAATTCTTCTGGACACTGTTGGAAATGAACGCTTCATGTAGCAATCCAGATTCATTTACTGCAAAGGGTTCACTCTCCAGGCAGCCACAGCAGGAGTGAAGGGAGAAGCAATGTGAAGACACTTTGAGGCCATAACCTTATATAAACAGAAACTTTTGTCATGAATAATAAATACAGAAAATTAAATGTTTGAGAAGTGAGCATGTATCCAAGTAGACAAATTTCCCTGGCGCTGAGGTTCAGCTCAGCTTTCTGCTCATCCTTGCTGATTTAATTCAATGAGCCGACCTGCAAACACAGCCAGCGTTCCGATGATGCAGACGAGCATGAAGACTCCGAGGAGAATGTGGTCCATCACCATTGCAACGTACTTCCATTCCTCGGCCGCCTGGGAGAGAGGAATATGTTAGAATTTCTGTAAGACGATCATGGACTCACGATGTTCGTGCTATCCATCATCTAGGGGCCCTTCAATCTGTTGATCATCCCTCCACTGGCATTATGATCTTTATTTTTTAAATAGGTTATTCACAATATGATGACTTGCTAAGATGGCCTAGGGGGTCACTGGGCACATCTTACGTCAGTAGCTGCCCCTTGAACGCCAACCTTCCCATCAAGCCAAACCCATCCCTCTGTGCTTGAGCATTTGACCATTTAAACAGGAGGTGCAGATCTCAAGCCACAGAGCTTACGTTATTGGACTCCTGGTCTGACTTCATGGTCTCTGCGATGTATTTGATGCCTTCAATGGCACTTTTCACCTCGGGGTGTTTGATCAGGGGAGAGTGGAAACCCATGGGTGGAGGTCCCGGCTTCCCAGAAATGTCAGAAATATCAATGTCTTCTGTAAAAATTTTTTTGTCTTGTTTTTCTCTGGATGGTCTTTTCATCGTGGAGAAGAACATGATATTTGGGATAGTGTCGATAAAAACCTATAATAAAATAAAAAAGAAGTCCACGTATGGGAATTATTGTCAGCAGGGCAAGCATCAAACTCTGATTTTGCATAAGCAATGTGACCTTAGGCGAATCATTCAGCTTCTCTGGGCCCCGCCTCTTTGTCCCTAAAACAAAAGGACTATACTAGATTTTCTCAAAGCTTCCTCATCTGTATCCTGTGACCTGTCAAATTACTAAGGCTAACAGAGATGATTCTGTAATGCCAGCAGCTTGCCACTGGAGGGAGCCTGTGTGCCACTACTGACTCAAGAAACCAATGAAGCTTAAGCTTCCAGACCCCCTGTAGGCACCCACTTCTTTCAAGGCCTGTGTCCTCATGATCAAAAGGTTAAAGAAAGGGCCCCTCCCGCTAAAAATATATATATAAGGTTCCGGCCCCACAAAACAGCTAGACTGTTTTCATCTGTTTCTTGTTCCTGAAGAAATGCAACATAGGTATTGCCAGGAGTCACTTGGCCTTTAGAGAAGCAGGGACTGTCTCTCCTCCCAAAAGAATACATTGCAAGCAGTAGTTTCTCTATCAATTCATAACAAATCTTTTGCACTGTGCACAAACGACTGGACGTTAGTGTCTCTGTGAAGATGTATAAAAGAACCAACATATTGGAAATGTTAACACATTTTAAAATTCAGTAATGTAAATATTTGAGACCAAGTTCCTCACTAAAACTTTTTGACAATCTCTCATCAAGCCCCCTCCCTACCCCCACTCCCAATTTCTAGCCCTCATTCTAGTCTCAGCAGATGATTCTACCAGCAAAAAATAAGCAGTCTGTTCACAAACTGGAAGACATAAAAACAGACATCTCAAGATTTCACAGCATTTGAATAAAAGGATAGTGATTTATTCATCTTCTCTAATCAAAGAGATTCTTTAAGGTTGCGTTTGGAATGGGCTTTGCTAATTCTGGTTTTCTTATCTCCCTGGGGCAGTTGCTTGAGTTATTTATACCCAGCAAGAAGCCAAAGAAAGTTCCTTCCCCAAAACCCCTACAGCCTAGAAAGGACTTTCCGTTCCTAAGTGCCCACAAGGGTTACCTAGGAGGCCACTGGCCACACAGAAGAGTAGACCTGCGATGCCTTGAGGGAGGGGCAGCCCCGTGCAAAGTGTGCCGGGACCTTGCTCGCTCACCTTCCGCACCCACTCGGGCATGACGTGGGTGCTGCGGGAGCGGTGGTGTGTGTTGATGACGATGACGGTGATGATGATGGATGCGATGACAAACACCATGGTGAACAGCATGTACTTCCCAATCAAGGGCACCGCACTGGAGGTGGAAGGGATCAGCTCCACAATGACCAGAAGGAACACGGTTAAGGACAGCAGGACAGAGATGCTCAAAGTCATCTTCTCTCCTGGACAAAAGAAGAAACAAACACAACCCACCTGTTACGGGCTAAATTGTTCTTCCATCCAAATTTATGTGTTGAAACACTAAGCCCCAGCACCTCAGGGACTGTTTTGGAGATAGGGCCTTGAACGATGTAATTCAATTAAAATGAGGTCTTAGGGTGGGCCCTCATCCAATATGACTGGTGTCCTTATCAGAAAAGGAGATTAAGACACAGACACACACAGAGGAACGGCCATGTGAGGACCCAGGCTGAAGACAGCCATCTGCAAGCCAAGGAGAGAGGCCTCAGAGGAAACCAACCCTGCTGACACCTTGATCTTGGACTTCCAGCCTCCAGCACTGTGGGAAAATAATTTCTGTTGCTTAAGCCACCAGTCTGTGGTCCTTGGTGAAGGTAGCCCTAGCAAACGAGCACACCACCAAAACCCAAGGGTGAGAGGAATGTGACCGGCATGTTCTCAAGGTCTCGTGGTGGGGAATTTTTTCTGCAGAATTTCCTGAGACCTTGGCACCTTAACTCTGCTGATGATGGCAAGTGGCAGGTGTTTCCATTAGAGGCTGCCAAGCAGGAAATGCTACTTCACCTCCTGCCCAACATTCAGTTTCTTAGCGGAACTCAGGGAACCCAGAGAGGTTCTGGGTGGTAATCGAGACCCCAGATGGCAGTTTTTCCGTCTGCAGCAGAATGTCTTAAACCTCACAAAACTGAACTGCAGCCTGGCCTACTTGTTACTCAGCAGATGGATGGGCAGCCCAGAAGTACATGTATCTTTTTCTCATTGTGGGAGCAAGCTGCAAGACCAAAGCCGAGAAAGGACAAAATCAATGATTTCACACCACTCACTTTCTCATATTCATCTAAAGGGATGATTTGGGTTTTTTTTTTTCTTGTTTTGACTTTTTTTGTTTCTCATACGAAGGGTTGAGGGATTCCCCTTCCCCTGAATCTTTCCTCCAGGCCCTACAATTTCAGGGTAAGCAATTCCCGGATGGTGTCTTGGTTGGACAAGTAAACAAGAAAGCCAGGGGCTGAATGACACTGGAATATTTTTGTGGGGATTGACCAGCTCAGATGCAGGAGAGGGCCTTTGGAAGGGACTTTCCTTGGGCTGGTCTTGGTGTTTGTGTCCTGGGAAAACTCTAGTGTGGCCCTGCTTTCCAGTGTGGAGCTTTTCCCATTCTGGATGCGTCCAGATGCTAGGAATATACACAGGATCCAGAGTGGATGCAAACAAGAAATTGTCAGTTTCTGGTGGGTAGGAAAGTCTTCAAAAGTAAAAAAGAAAACAGAATTATAAATATAAAATATTTATCAAGGTACATCAAATTTCTTGATTAATGATAATAATGATAGCTAACAATTATCAAGCAGTCTCACTGTTCTAAATGCTTTTCAAGCATAAATCATTTAATATTTATAGAAACTCTGATTAGTTTCCATATTGCCCTGCGTAGAATTTTCTCTCTTCACTTTAAGAAGCTTCATTTGATTAGAAAGTTGAAAAAATATTGGTTGTGATCATTTGTTTAAGAATGAGTACAATCCCTAGAACATATGTTCTGTGGGGAAAATTCTGCCTTATTCTCTACCTTATCCCTGTCTTGTAACAGTTGTTTAAACGGTATATGTTGAGTGAGTGAATGTGTAAGTTTTTTTTTTCTTGTTGGAAAGTTGGATTTAGACTTTTGTGGGTTTTTTTTTTTTTTGGCCTTTTGATAAAATTGTTATCTGTCATAAGTTTGAGGACCACCTTACCATCTTTCTTTTATCCCTGCTTGTCTGCCGTAAATCATTTAAGAGCAGTGACTTGCTGGCAGGCATATGTGTTCCCTTTCCCCCTTTTCTGTAGATTGTTGGTGTCTGGTGAAATTATGTCACAGATGTGATTACTCAGTAGGAGGTAAGTAAGTCGTCCAGGCTGATATGGGAGAAAGAATTGCCACTTGGGAAGTATGGTGTTGTGTGTAAAGATACTGCCATCTGGAGAATAGATACACAAAAGCTATTTTCAAGGGGCAAGCAGTGGGCAAAGGAGGCAAGACCTGATTAGTCACATAGAGCAAGTGACTTTATGGGGTACGAGGCATTGGTAGTGTCTGTGATACATGCCTTACCCAGCACATTTCGGGGCACACAGCAGGTATTCAGCACATAGGTGCTGGTGGTTATTCACTTAACCAGACTGAGCTATGTATGTGCATCTTCAGAATCCCATTCAGCTCTCTGCCTGCTCTGTAGTCTGCCCCAGCTGGGACTTCACCACTACACATGGCCAGTCAGTACACGCATCCTCCCCAGGGATGATGATTTGGGTCTGTCTGCCTATATTTGTTTATTAGCCGTGGTTATTTCTGGCTTCCCCCAAAAGAGTAGCCTGATATCCATCAGGGTCAGCAGCTGCCGCCATGGCAACTGCACCCACCTGAGTCTGTGGGCAGGTAGAACACCAGGCCGGTTAAGAAGGAGAAGAGCAGGCAGGGAATGATGACGTTGACGATGAAGTAGAGGGGCAGGCGCTGCATGACAAAGTGGTAGGTGATGTCCAGATAGGGGGTGGAGGGGCAGCAGGCGTAGAACACCCAGTGCTTCCAGCCCCGGGACTCCTTGATCACCCATTCCCCACTCTCCATGAAGTTGCTTAGGTCTGGCTGGTCGCTTTCCTGAGAAGATGGAATGAAACTTTGAATTCCCAGCCTCGTCACCCTGAGGAGGGGGAGGGTTTCCTAATCAGCTGTGACAAGGCAACCGATCCCAGCACTGTCACATACCCAGGAGGGACCCTGTGTCACCTTCGCTTTGGGGTCTTAGGTTACTTTCCTGTAAAATAAGGGGGTTTGGACTATTGGGATTCTCCATGTTGACTATACATCCAAGTCACTTGGGAGCTTTAAAATATATTGGTGCCCTAGCTCCACCCCATTCTGATTAAATCAGAATTCTTGGGCTTGAACCTGGGCATAGAGAATTATTTAAGCCCCAGGTGGTTCTCTTATGAAGTGCATCAAGAACCTTCCCAACCGAGAACCATCAAACTAGACAATCCTCAAAGTTCGAATGGGTGCTGAGAGCCTATGATAATGGAGGGGCAGAGTTGGAGACCTGAATCACGCTTTTCCTGCATCCAGCCTCCTCACAGTGGGTCACCACCTACTGGGTTGATGGCCACCACCTACCGGGTAGATGGCCACCACGGATCCGTCATAGGTCCAGGTGCCCAGCTTCATGCTGCAGTTCTGTTCGTCAAAGGGAAAGTGGGTGACGATGATCTCACAGTAGCTTTTAAAGATGGCGGGAGGTGTCCACGTGATGTGGCCAGTGTAGTCCAGGAGCACTTTGGTGAACTTGACAATGGCAAAGTCACCATCTGCACTACAATTGGGATAAAAGAGGAACGGGGATCCAAGTGACAGATGAGCCTTCAATTCTGCTTGGGGATGTTAACGGGAGACAGTTGATAATTATTCAGGTGCTAATTATAGAAGCTTTCTTTTGCACTGCATCGCTTTTTATCTGTGGCAATGTTTTTCAAACTTGTCTGATAATAAGGATCACTGGGGTGCTTGTTTAAAATATAGATTCCTGAATCTAAAAAATAATACAAGTGAATCTTTACAGAACAGAAACAGACTCACAGATACAGAAAACAAACTTATGGTTACCAAAGGGGAGAAGGAGGGGGAGGGACAAATTAGGAGTATGGGATTAACAGATACAAACTACTATACTTAAAATAGATAAGCAACAAGGATTTAGTGTATAGCACAGGGAATTATATTCAATATCTTGTAATAACCTATAATGGAATATAATCTGCAAAAAATCGGAATCACTATGCTATATACCTACAACTAACACAATATTGTAATCAACTATACTTCAATCAAAAATAAAATAAAACAAAATATAGATTCCTGAGCACCGTCGAAGCGCTGAATCAGGATATCTAGGGACGAATCTGAGACTCTACAGCTTTAAAGGAATAACAGGTGACATGGATTCACTGCATCCCAGATTTTTCCCAGTCCTCAGTAGTATTTGTGATGTTAATCTCCAGGTATCCCTTCTCTGATATACTTTGTAAGTTAATTGAGAAAAAAACCAGGAATTTTAAATAAAAACACGTCTAGTGGCTCATTACGGTGACAAGCACGTTAAAGAAGGGGTCTATTACCTTTAAAGAACTATTTAGACCCCAGTGGGGGTAGGGTCACAAACTCAGATGCCTCCAGGACCAGGCAGGCAAGGAAGGAGGGAAGGTTGAGCCTGGCATGGGGAGAGACCCTCTCTTCTCTGAGGAAGGCACCACTCAGCTCTGCCATGGTGTCTGCGTGGGAGCGAAGCCTCCACGTTGCCTGATATTGGATTCTTCCTTGGAAGCTGAGAACCAAGACTTTTAATCCAAAGTTGCCATATTTTTGAATGTTGGATTATTCTAGAGAAGTTAAAAATTCAGATTTTAATGTATTTCCCAATTTTCAAATGTTGGCAATAATTTCTCATTAAAAAAGGCAACATGGGGGCTTCCCTGGTGGTGCAGTGGTTGAGAGTCCGCCTGCCGATGCAGGGGACACGGGTGCGTGCCCCGGTCCGGGAGGATCCCACATGCCGCGGAGCGGCTGGGCCCGTGAGCCGTGGCCGCTGAGCCTGCGCGTCCGGAGCCTGTGCTCCGCAACGGGAGAGGCCACAGCAGTGAGAGGCCGGCGTACGAGGGGGGCGGGGGGGGGGGGAGGCAACATGGTAGATACTAAAAAATAACAAACTATTTCTGCAGGTCTTGTTCAGTGGGTGGTCCGCTCATTCCAAAACAGCCTGAGCCCCAGGGCCTTGGCAGAGAGCAGGACAGTATATAATAGGTGCTGAAAAGTGGGTGGGGTCTACCTTGCTGGGCTTTCAGGGACATGTGGTATATATTGTGCCTCACTTCATAAATCAAGAGATTTTCTTCTCATTAATTTTTCCTTGGGACTGAGAAGAGGCTCTATCCAGAAAACTATGCAGCTTGAGACCCTCCCAACAGAGCAGAGGGAAAGGATGGTCTATGTCTCGCCTTCCAAGCAGGTGAAACAGGATTCTCTCCTCTATGAGGGTCTTTCTGAGTGAGCTTATCAAAAGGACCTGAGGATTTTAATTGCTTCCCTCAGATTCTAAGTGAAAGAGAAACTTAACTCTGAGAGATAGACACCCTGTCCTACGAGAATACTTGTCCAAAAGTTTAAACAAATGATTGTGTACTTTGACTCAAGTTTGAATCCCAGGTCGGATTGGAAAATATGTAATAAAATATCAAAGTTGGGGAGGGTCATCTTAAAAGGTATCATTTCTGCTCACTAGCCCTGGCCACCTTCCCTGGTGAGCCTGCTAGAACGCACAGCCTGCTCGCTCCAGACACGTGCCGTAGAATGTCAGACCACAAATCCTCTAGGCCAGTGTTGAATGCTCCTGCCTGGGAAGGATGATCTTTGCAATGAACATTCCCTGACAAATGAAGGGCGTATGATAATGAACGTGTCATTAAATTGGAGTGTCTTGAATCACATTATAATTTCACAACATGCAGTCTGTCACAGAGCCCAGTGGATGGGCTACATAGGCATCCCAGGCCATCAGCAGCACGCGGCATCTTGGGATGCTGTGAGGATGTGATGAATAACAACCCCAGGAGGTTCAGACCTATTGGTCGGAAGGACATTTAATTCCAAGGAACTCAATTATATGATGTTTGGGTTCCTTGGATAGTTGCCCTATACCCTACAGGAGCTCTCAGGGATTAAATGTCCCCCACCCTGCAGCCCTGTTTCAATTTGGCTCTGATAATTATTTCTATTCATAACATGAGACACCATATGGCACTCCTAGCATGTCAACTTGGCTCTTGGTTTTTAAGGGTTATTTAATGTGAACGGTGGTGAGACGCATGCCAAGAGTGGCAGCCCTTCCGTTAGGGCGCTTGGGCTCCACCTGCCCCTGTAATGTCCGCCTCCTCATCCTGTCTGTTTTGCTTACTTGTTATAAAGAACTAGGTCCGGGTGCCAGATCCTTTCCGATGGAATGTGAATTTTTTTCACGCCACCATAGTCGTCTGGGTTCCATTTTAAGTTGTAATCCACCCATTGCTAGAAATGAAGACATTTAGTCGATTAAAAAACTAAAAATATTTTTAAAATCTAGGGTTATCAAGAGCTCTGATGAGCACGGTAATTCAGGTATGGACAGAAATTGTGTTCCAGTAAGAAGGGTTTGATTCAGAATTCAGTTTTCCCTTTAGTAACAAGTAAGAGCAAACACAGAGCACTGAGTATATGCAGGCACTGTTGTAAGCATTTTACCCATATTCATCATTTAGTCCTCACAATGTTCCCATGAGGTAGGAGTGATTATTGACCCCATTTTACAGGTGAGAAAACAAAGGTAGCCCAAGTAACGCCACCAAGTGGTAGCAGATCTACCAGGTACACTGCCCACCTTAGGAAAGGAGAATGACCCTATTGGGAATGTTTTCCTCAAGGAGGCAACATCATTTTTTTAAAAAAGTATTATATTTTCTTCTACATTATGAAAGTAACATATACCCAATGCAGCAAATTTGGATAACACAATGTTGAATTGTCTCCCCCAAATTAATATGAAGTTCTAACCCCCAAGACCTCAGAATATGACCTTATTTGGGGTTAGGGTCTTTACAGAGGTAATTAAGTTAAAGTGAAGTCATTAAGGTGGGCCCTAACCCAATATGACTGGTGTCCTTATAAGATGGGGACATTTGAAGACAGATACATATTCAGGAAGAAAGTCATGTGAACGTGAAGACAACCAATTCTGAGCAAAGGCCTGAGAGGCCTGGAGCAGGTTCTCCCTCACAAACTTCAGAAGGAACCAATTCTGCCAACACCTTAGTTTTGGACTTTTGGCCTCAAAAACTGTGAGACAGTAAGTTTCTGTTGTTTAAGCTGTCCAGGTTGTGACTTTGTTCCAGGAGTCCTAGCAAATTAATACACACAGAAAAAGCACAAAGTACAATAAAAAATAAACACCAAAACATGATCCACAGTCCCACTACCCCAAAATATCTACTTTTAACATTTTGGTACATATCCCTGTTACCTAAATTGATTCCCTCTGGGCCCATGTTAAATTTCAGGGTGAATAAAAACAACATGAATGCAATCATCTAGCTGAGTTACCTGTTTCAGACGAACATTGGTTGTCACGATCTGATTTACTTCATCCTGAAAACAAGATAAGGCCCCATCTTTAGGAGGACGAGAGGGGAGCTGGGGGAGGATGCTCCGGGGGAGGTGTGGAGAGCCTGGAGCTCTCTTGTCTCACCACGTTGATGAGCTGTATCAGCTGCAGGCCCACCGTCACCTCCACGGCCTTGCGGTGGTCTTCCACGGGCCGTACTACGCTGTTGTAGTTTTCAAATAGCTTTGCCACCAGGCGGGTCTCATGTTCGGAGCCCAGGACGAGGCCAGCTGAGACAGTAAACAACACACTCACTGTCAGAGTCTGCTCCCACCCTCTACACACACTAACGTGAGTAACTGAGGTGTGGCCAGCTCTTGGAAGGCACGCAAGCCCCCTTGTTGAAGGGCTCCCCGATGCAACTATTATTGCCTTGAATTCCTTTCCAAGTGCAGCTGCCAGTGTGGTCCCTTCCCAGTGGGGCATGCCAGATTATCATGCACTTGTACTTTGGACAGATGACATGCCTTCATCCAGCATCTGGTTGCATCAAGTTTGCTAGGAACACGCACACACAAGAAGAAAGGTCCACACAAAGTCAGTCTTGGTATTTCAGAATCTGGTCATGATGCAATGAAATCTCAGATTGGCTGGCCTCAGAGCTCATGATGCTATGAACAGCCCAAAATTGATGCTGATTCACACCCACTAGGATGTTATTCCATAATTAACAAAATTAAAATTGACAAATATTGGTGAGGTTACAGAGAAACTGGAATCCTCATATGTTGCTGGTGAGAGGTAAATGGTGTAGCTGCTGTGGAAAACAGTTTGGTGGCTTCTCACACAAGTTATACACAGAGCTACCATATGACCTAGCAATGCCATTCCTGGGTATTTCCACAAACGAACGGGTCATACAAAAATTTGTACATGGGGGTGGGGGGTGTATAAATTAGGAGCTTGGGATTAATGTACACACACTACTATATATAAAATAGATAACCAACAAGGACCTACTGGGCATTACACTCAATATTCTATAAAGGAAAAGAATCTGTAAAGGAATATATATACATATATATATGAGTGAATCCCTGTGCTATACACTTGAAACTAGCACAGTATTGTAAATCAACTATACTTCAATTTAAAAAAGAAAAAATACAAACAAAAAACCCCAAAAGCAAACAAAAAATTTGTACATGAATATTCATAGCAGCAATATTTACAATAGCGATATGGTAGAAACAACCCACATGTCCATCAATGGATAAATGGATAAACAAATGTGGTATATCTATGCAGTAGAATATTATTCAGCCATGAAAAGGAATGAAGTTCTGATACATGCTACAGCATGAATGACTCCTGAAAACATTATGCTAAGTGATAGAAGTCAGACACAAAAGGGCACATATTGTATGATTTCATTTATATGAAATATCCAGAATAGGTCAATCCATAGAACAGAGAGTAGGTTAGTGGTTACTAGGGACTGTGGGGACTGGGGAACGGGAGTGACTGCTAATGGGCCCAGGGTTTCTTTCTGGGGTGATGAAAAAGTTCTGGAATTAGTGGTGATGGTTGCATAACATTGTGAATGTACCTAATGCCACTGGATTGTGTACTTTAAAATGGAAATTTTATGTAATGTGTATTTTACCATGGTAAATCTTACTTATGTATTTTTCCATAATTTTAAAAATAAAAAAATAATCACTGCTGATGGGCCCGTGTCCCAATTAAGTTGCTAAGAGTGAAAACCACATGTTCTGCTGACCTGGGTTTGGGGCTCCTATTTGGAGCATGAATGATTCCAAGGAATCTTTATTACGTTTTCCTTCAGGATGGAGGGCAATATCATCCAGTATTCTCAGAGCCCACAGGCTTTGTGTGTCCAGCGTGATGTGGTCCTCACCAGCAGGCATGCAGGCAGACATTCTCGCCTGAGATTCCGAGAAGTGGGCTGACTTGTCTGTGGTCATGCGGCTAGGGCAGAGCTGAAGTTAGAGCCGGTCATTCTGTGCCATGCCCTTGTACTCACTTTTAATGTTATGAATGTGCTGGAAACTGTACAGCTACATGTGCCATTACTCCTATGAGAAAATGTGTTCCAAATTCCAACAAGTGCCTTATGAAGGATCTCTGTAACTCAAGCCTGCTGTGGTTTGGGGGTTGCCTGTTCAGGGCTGGGAGAGGAAGTAATCACACAATCCATTTGCCCGGATTCATGTAACCAGATCTCCCCTTTCCGCAGGTTATTGCTGAAACTACACTTTTTCCCTGGGCCAAGACAACTTTAAAAATGAAACGAGTGAGATGCTTTCCCTTTTTGCCCAGTTGTGTTAACCGATCACCGCTAAGGCAGGTGATTGGTTTTTGTTTTTTTTCCTCCTTTGATCCTAAGTTTGGAAGCATTTGTCAACAAAATAATTATTAAGTAAAGAGTAATTCTGTTTTCTATCTTTATTGATCAACAAAAATAATAACTAACACACCCAATTTGTTTTGTGCTAGACATTCTTCTATGTGCTTTATATGTACTAAGTCTTTCAATCCTCATAACTGGGTGTGGTATGTACTATCATTGTCCTCACTTTACAGATGAGGAAATTGAGGCCCAGATTTCATAAATGGTGGAGCCAGGATTGACACCCAGAGCCCATGCTGTCAACCACTATTTCTCATCCAGGACTTTATATCAGTTTGAAATAATCAATGCTATGGAATGAATTGAAACATTTTCATTCTCCCCAAAATATGTGTTTTAATTAGCCTGTAGAGCTTTATTAAAGGTCCTGTATTTGTATTACCTTATTGAATCCTTATAAAAATCCTATGAGGTCAGTCTTTACTCCTACTTCACAGAAGGGAAAACTGAGGTCTGGAGAGCTGAGCCATGTATTCATGGCTCCCAGCTAGTTAGAGGTGGGATTATAAGTGGAGGCCGTCTGACGAGAGGGCCTGTGCTCTTCACCACCTCCATTAAGGCAAATGTATCATGTCCATTAGTATTTTTGAAGGTTTCAGTATAGCTCAGATATCTTCATTATGACCTTCCTGGACTCTTTATATTGAATGCCTTACCTAGCCTACCTCTTCACTTCTAGTTTCCCAAATTTTCTGAACCTAAAAGGGTCTGTGCAGAGCTTTCATGTGGCATCTCCCCCAAACTACCTGCATTTGAGGACCCTTAGAGCAGCATGTTGTCCAAAGACCCAGGTTTTGCAGGTGCCCCACTGAGCCCCTGGGATGCAGCTGTCCTCTGTCCTCCAGGCCTTGTCTATCCTGGGGCCCACCCAGCCCATGGTGGGAGCAGTGGGGGGCTGGTGTGGATCACTGAGTGCCTTGGCCACTGGGTTTGAAGTTATTGCTTTGGTGATACCTTGGGCTGCTTATTTTTAAGTGATCGTTTATTCCACTTTGACAGGAAGAACATACTAGAAAGCAACAGAGAGAGCAGATGCTCAGCATTCTGTGGCAGGAAAACTATGCAGGCCAACCCTAAGTTCTGCTAGGGAGTAGGGAGCACTGGGGAGCCAGGCACGGTCAGGGTTCCAGGGATACTCACTTCTTCCTCTGCACCCTCGCCAAGGCCAAGGGGCCTTGTGCCTTTCGTAATGAACTTCTAAGGAATTTCCAAGGAGATCTCCATTTCTTAGACCATATTCATTGGTATTCTTTTCTTTTTTCCTCCCCAAAGCAGGGTAGAGTGATAGAAAACTTATAGGACCTGAACTCAGAATTCTAGGATTCTATTCCCAACTCCAGTATGGTCTGGAGAATTGGACCATCTCTTCACAGATCCAATAAATCACAGTAAATACTTTCTTTAAAAGGCAGGATGTAAATTAACAAACACAGACAAACACATAAGTAATGTCAGTCTCCCTTTTCAGCAAAATCATACTGGTCATCCCTGTTCAGATGGTGGTAACATTAATTCATTCACATATTCGTTGAACATTTGCTGTGTGCAAAGCATTGTTTGAGTAGCTTTGAGGTTTTCCAACATGAATCTGATACAGATCCTGTCTTAATACCTTCATGGACATTGATATTTTCCATTTACATAAATAACTGTAAACAAGCTGGAAAGTAATATGCCATAAGAAAGGTGGTAATGAAGTGCTTGGGATTCCTGAGCTGGGGGAAAGGAAAGGCTGTAATGAAAGTGCTATAAAAATAGAACAGAGATCATTATCTGGTACACTAAAACGGGAAAAAGTGTCCCTCACTTTTGCCCCCAAAGGACTGAATCTAAGTAGAGGAACCCAGCCACAATTTTAAAGTGTTCTTTTGTACCATACTAGTCCAATCTGTATTTTTATGTGGGGAACAGCTTGGTGGGTTGGACAAAAGGAATTCTGTCCTGTTAATAGTCACCTTGGGTAATTCTTATCTCAACCTGGTGCTGTGTTTCTTGCTACCTTTTCAATCTCAGGCTTTCTGACCATGCACATAAAAAATGGAGTCTGATCACATTCCAAAGTTTGTACATGAAGTGACTTAGGGAAGGTCAGTTCATGTCTTTTAGCCTCAGTTCCCCTATAATATAAATTTGAAGATGTTGGATTGCCTCATCTTGTTCTAAATTTCTGTTAACTATCCATGTGAATTGACACCAGCAAACTCTAGGTTTGATCTAAATACATATCACATACTTCAAAAAATAGCTAAACTTGCATTTTTGGAGATCTTTGGTGTCCTAAAAGATCTCTTAAGGATTTTTATATATAAACATATCACTTAAGAATTTCCATTGAGTGTAGTGTTTGCAAACACACACAGACACACAGACACACACCACCACCACCATCACCACCAAGCCAGCTTTGGTTGGATCGAGTCCAAATCCCAGAGGATATAGTTTATCAGAGTTAGGCTATTTCCTTCAACTCTGCTATTGAAAAACATTAATAATAAAGCTCTTCACCTCTTTTGCCCAGAAGACCTGTGTTTGTCAGAGCAATATTAGAGAAGAGAAATCACAGAATGTCAGTCGCCTTGTTTCTCAGTTGAGATGATATCACCAGTAAACTTTTATATGAAGCAATCAGCAAACATCTATTTCCCTCGACCGGAAGTTTGGGATTCAGGATAGCTTTTCAGCTGCTGTGTTGTGACACATTCCAGAGTTGAATGCGGGTCAAGGGCTGTGCAAGGTTTTATGGTTTCAATTCAAACCCAAACCTACATATAGTAGTGTCCTTTAAAAAAAAAAAAAAAGTAGGCCGTAATGCATTCATATGAATTTTTTTTTTAGCTTCAGAAGTTTAAAAAATTACAAAATATTTCATCTCTCATGGAGAGAGTTTAGTTACAGTTATGAAAAGGTTTGTCCCTCCAGCACATGGAGCTGTCAATCTATCCTCTTCATTTTCAGAATTCTCCTAGAGCCATAAAAAGACTTGTTAACCATATTCCTTGTGATTATAAGTCACCCTTCTAAGTTCCTATAGTTGTTCAACTATGATAGCAGCTCCGGGATGGTAGAAGAGGTGCTGAATCAGATCATACGGATTTACTAAGATGCAGGCACTGAAGGAAAGAGAGATTGCATGTCTACTTTGTAGCTTTTGACCAGGCAGCTCCTATTTTAATTGGATAACCCAACTAAAAATCTTTATCCACAAACCCAATCAAGCCAACATCGGTGAGAAACGGACAGAGCAGCCTGGGGCTGGTGAAGCCCTGCCATCCTGTGTTCCCATCAAAGAAGCAAGACTCTGGTTCGGGGGCTTCTAGTGCTTCAGCCTCAAAGGAGAGCCCCGCAGCCCTGGCACTTACCTGAGCAGAGGCCAAGGAACAGGAGGAGTCGCCGGGGCTCCATGGGCTGGTGGTGGAGTGTTCGCCTGGGCCGCTCTCTGGCTGGACACTCAGCTGCTGGAGGGTTTGGCAAGTGAGTGAGCTGAGCCAACTCAGCTGCTGGAGGGTTTGGCAAGTGAGTGAGCTGAGCCAAGCTATTGTTTACACCACCTGTTTGTGGCAGTGACAGCTGGGCTGCCCGGAGCCCTGGAGCCCGGGGCTGAAGTCCTTACGTTTTTGCAGGGTGTACACTTTACACAACTGCTGGACCTTTGACAAGTTAAGGATGAACTGCACTGTGTTTTCAATGCACCATGAGTCAGGTCTTCATAAAAAAACAAAACAAAACACGTTTGAGTAGGGAATGAATTATTTTGCCCGGTGAGCAACTCCCTCCCTTTTGTATAAACCAGAACCTCATGTGTGTGGATTGATTTGATCAGGGTCACTGGGTCTGAGTAGATAGTCAGCTGTGTGTGTAAGACACTGATCATCCTAAATCACAAAAGTCCACATTCTACAAAGAGGAAAATTTAGGGGCTTCCCTGATGGCGCAGTGGTTGAGAGTCCGCCTGCCGATGCAGGGGGCGCGGGTTCGTGCCCTGGTCCGGGAGGATCCCGCGTGCCGCAGAGCTGCTGGGCCCGTGAGCCATGGCCGCTGGGACTGCGCGTCTGGAACCTGTGCTCCGCAACGGGAGAGGGCCACAGCAGTGAGAGGCCCGCGTACCTCAAAAAAAAAAAAAAAAAAAAAGAGGAAAATTTATTTGCTCTGGTTCCCTCTAGGCTGAGAATGCCTGGGGCTTCTGTGAGGGAATGAATCTGAGTGAGAAGAGTGGGGTTGGTGCCGCTGGAGAGAATTCCATGTTTGATTGGGTTTGGTTTCAAACAACGGTGGCTTCTTCCATAAAACTGGTTTTACGATGGCCCCCGGAGTGGCTGTCCCCAGCCCTGTCTCTGTATCAGGCAATACCTATCCTGCAGTGCGCCATTAGCGACAGCAAACAGCCCACCTCCCATGTCCTGTTATTCAAGTGAGAAGTAATTGATGGGAAAATTGTCCCACTGCATAAGCGCTGTTCCAGGCTCCTCCTTTCTGCCGTCATTCCTCTGCCTACTCCCACTCAGGGAAGCAAAGAGCAGAGTGCTTCAGTTTTTCCATTTATTTGTTTAAAAAAAAAAAAAATCCCGAAAGCCAGTCGTTAGTAATTGCTCAGTCAGAGAAGGATTTTTACCAAAATAGAAAAGGGAGCAGTTATTTAAAGACACCCTGCCAGTTCCTACCTTGCTTCCTTCTCAGATTGAATCAGGTGAAGAAGGTCCCTCACCTCAAGCCCAAGAACAGCATCCTGGCCAATTCCCCCATTCCAGTGAGTCCAAAGAAATAATTAGGGAAAGGGCTGGGAGTGTAGTGAAGAGAGCTTGGAGTCTGCATTATTTATATATTTTTTGCTTTAAATTGTGGGAGATGCGCTGTCCACAGAAAAATTGGTTCCCTCCTTTCCATAGCATAGCCCTGTGACTACAAAGCCAGGAATACATCCTTTCACCCTGCCCCTTACATCTACATGGACCCATGGGACTGAGTTCTAGAAAATGAAATGGGAGGGGAAATTTTGTGAGACTCACCATCCTCCCACTGGAGCTCGTCCATGCCCTTCTAGTCTCTGACTGGCTGGAATGGACATGGAATGGACATGACCCCCAGGGTGACCTTGGAAACCACATGTTGAAGGGGGCTTTGCTTTTGATATCCTGAATCCTTGAATGACTCCAGGGAGGAGGGCGCCCCATTGGCCTGGTTACCACCCAGCTCTATTTCAATAGAGAGAAACAAAACTTTGTGTCAAGCCATCAAAATTCTTGGATTTATTTGTACAGAAGGTAGTTTTATTATTGTTAATACAAAATTTACTCCCTTGCATTGGGGATCCTAAAACACGTAGCATAGCGGGGAAGGTAAGAAAATTGGTACTGGAGGCAGAAAAGATGAAGTTAATAGCAAATTACTTAATAAAACTGTTGTCCTGGATTTCTTCATGAGCAAAGTACGTACCAAGCCGGTGGCTCTAGAAGAGGTTGGAAAACACAAAGTCAGTGTTAGGGTTTTTTTTGTTTTTTTTGTTTGTTTGCTTGTTTTGTTTTTTGGCCACATGGTGTGGCTTGCAGGACCTTAGTTCCCTGACTGGGGATCGAACCCACGGCCCCTGCAGTGGAACGGTAGAGTCCTAACCACTGGACCTCCAGGGAATTCCCAGTTCTTATTGGCTTTGCTTAGGGAGTCTGTACAAGGAAGAGTCAAGCTCAGGCAACAATTGGTTGGTTCAAGAACAGAAATGAAAGGGATAGGATGAGTCCAGAAATCTGGAGCCTTCCGCTTTGAGCCCTAAGAGTAAGTGATAACATGGAGGGAAAAAAAAAAAAAGGCTCTGAGCAACAAAAGCCCATTAGGACTTCTCAATACCTGGTCTCACCACTGTAGCAAAAATCATTTAAGGTTGCTCTCTTCATGCTCAGGCCAATTTCTTTCCCAGAGGGCTTCAAGATGGTTTCCATTAAGTTGGAGGAGAGAAGCCTAGGGGTTAGGGTGCAAAGAGGTAAATCGGGCTTGAGAATTGTGTCTGGTAAAGAACGCTAGGTGTGCATACTGTCACGTGCAAATGACTGCAAAGAAAGATTTAAGAAGCTTACTAAATATTTGAAGGAATTGTAGGGCCAAAGAATTCTGTTTATTTTTTTAACATCTTTATTGGAGTATAATTGCTTTACAATGCTGTGTTAGTTTCTGCTGTACAACAAAGTGAATCAGCTATATGTATACATAATCCCCATATCCCCTCCCTCTTGCGTCTCCCTCCCACCCTCCCTATCCCAGCCCTCTAGGTGGTCACAAAGCACCGAGCTGATCTCCCTGTGCTATGTAGCTGCTTCCCACTAGCTAGCTATTTTACATTTGGTAGCGTATATATGTCCATGCCACTCTCTCACTTCATCTAGAGTCTGTCATACAGAGTGAAGTAAGTCAGAAAGAGAAAAACAAAAACCGTATGCTAACACATATGTATGGAATCTAAAAAAAAAATGGTTCTGATGAACCTAGGGACAGGACAGGAATAAAGATGCAGACGTAGAGAATGGACTTGAGGACACAGGGAGGGGGCCAAAGAGTTCTTGAACTCAGACTACAAAAACTTTGGTTGCCCAAGCCTTGAATCAGTCCTTGGGTGCCCAGAGATGCACTGGGGGAAAGCAAGCTACAGTCTCTGCAGGAGGGCACTGTCTGCACTGCTCACCTCACATGCGGCCTTGGAGATAACGGACCAGGAAGAACCCCGGCAGAGGGCACATCCAGGAGCCACGGAGGGCAATGGACAAGGGAGCTCCGCCCAGAGAGCAAAATCAGAGACTTAACCAAGGAATTGTTGCAGACCCTCTCAGCGCCCAGCCATGTTCCCTTAGCCTTCACCTCGACTTGGAGAAATCTACTGACTGCCCACACCTGCAACCCTCTACCTGAGACTTTTTTTTTTTTTTTTTTTCCTGGCTGTAGGACAGGGGACACGATGGAAGTGCAAGGGAATTAATGCCCTGCAAAACAGCCCTCAACCACTGTTGGAGGATAAATTCCCACCTAGGATGGGATAACTGAGGCACTCTCTGCACTGCGTCCCAGGGTTCGTCCATGGGATGGAGTCCTGGTTGCCCCTAGTAGACGTGGCCTGACAGCCTTGCCTTTATTCGTTTCTGTCTCTTTTCTGTCTCAGTGTCCCCACCCTGCTACCTCTCTGATAAACCCCTTGCTGGGTCTGCTTCTGGGGAAATGCAAATCAAGACAGAATTTCTAGCACTGTCTGGGCAGGGGATCTTCACGATGACATGAGTGGGTACCTTTCCCACGTTTCCACCATCTTACCTATTCTCTTCTGTGGGTGAACCGCTGGAACTGCAGACTAAAAAAAAAATATTAAAACTGCTATCATCCACAGGAGTGGGCTTCCCGGGTGGCGCAGTGGTTGAGAGTCCACCTGCCGATGCAGGGGACACGGGCTCGTGCCCCGGTCCGGGAGGATCCCACATGCCGCGGAGCGTTTGTGTAGCGATGAGAATGAACTCAGAGGTCTACACTAATACTATGGATGAATCTCACAAAAAAGAATGTTGAAAGAAGCCTATTATGATTTTACATGACTTATGATTTTATTTCTGTAAAGTACAAAAATAGGTAAATCTATCCTATACTATTAGAAATCGGGTTGCCCTTGAGGGTTAGTGATTGGAAAGGATTATGAGGGAGCTTCTGGAATGTTTAGTTTGTGAACATTTATCGAGTAATCTATTTGTGATATGTGCACTTTTCTATATGATACTTCAATGTATGATACTTCTACGGAAATAATATGGGTAGGCACTGCTACCTCCCTGGTCCAAACACTGTCATCTCTTAGCAGATCCTGGCAGTGGCCTCCTACCTGATTCCCCTGCTTCCACCCATTCTCTCCTACAATGTGTAGCCAGGGTGATCTTTTTATTATGCAACTCATTTAAAATCACTTCCATACTGAAGCCTTCAGTGGCTTCCTGTCTTTCACAAAGTGAAAGCCAAAGGCCTGGCAAGACCCCACCTGATCTGTACAGAGCCCCCGCCCCTCTTGGATGCACTTTCTCTTACTTACACCCTTTCTCACTGAGCTCCAGCCACATTGGCCCTGCACTCTGTGATGCTGACCGGAACATCAGTGCTCTGTCCCAATACACATTCAGGGTTTGTTCCCTTACCTCTTCTGATCTCTGCTCCAGTATTTCCCTACCAGAGAGGCCTTCCATGACTGTATAAAATACTGTATTTTATACTGTATAAAATAGTACCCCTTGGGGCTTCCTTGGTGGCGCAGTGGTTGAGAGTCCGCCTGCCGATGCAGGAGACACGGGTTCGTGTCCCGGTCCGGGAAGATCCCACATGTCGCGGAGCGGCTGGGCCCGTGAGCCATGGCCGCTGAGCCTGCACATCCAGAGCCAGTGCTCCGCAACGGGAGGGGCCACAGCAGTGAGAGGCCCGCGGACTGCAAAAAAAAAAAAAAAAAAAAAAATATATATATATATATATATATATACACATATATATATATATAAAAAACACTATACTCCAATTAAAAATATAAATATATATACAGATAATAAGTGAATTGTTTAGTATCTTAACAGGTCAAAATGCTATGGAAAAAGTAGAGCAGGGTAAGGGGGATCAGGACAGCTGGAGAGGGGATCGCAATTGTAAGCGTGGTAGGTCGAGGGTACGCTTCAGTGAGGATGAGGCATTTGAGCAAAAACCTGAAGGAGGCACAGCTATCTGTGGTATGAGCATTCTGGGCAGAGAGAGCAGCAATAGAGGTCCCCAAGGGGAATGGGCCTGGTGTGCTGAAGACAGAGCAAAGAAACCAGCCCGGCAGGGGCAGAGTGAGTGATGAGGAGCCGGCCAGTGGATGAAGTCAGAGAGCAGCCTGGGGGCAGAGGGGACTCAGCACACCTTGTAGACTTTTACTCTGTGTGAGATGCGGAGCCCCTGCACGGTTTTGAGCGGGAGTGACATGATCTGACACATGTTGTAAAAGGGCAACTCTGGCTCCTGTGGCGACCAGAGGCTGTAGGGGAGACAAGTTAGGGGCTACACAGTAATCCAGGAGGTGGATGGTGGTGGATAGGACCAGAGTGGATGCAGTGAGGGCCATGAGAAGTAGTTGGATCTGGGAACTATATTCTGACATGAGGGCTAATGGGATTTCCTGAAGGATTGGAGCTGGATGCAAAAAAAAAAAAAAAAAAAAAAAGAGAGGATGATGATTAAAGATGATTTGCAGGGTTTTGGCCTGAACATTATGAAGGTTTTATGTGCCAACAAGTGAATTAAGGAAGGCTGTGGATGGAACAGATTAAAAGGGAGGAAAATCATGAGTTCTGTTAGTTTGAGGTGTCTATTAGAAATCTGAGCCGGCAGTTGGATTTAGGAGTCAGGAGTTTAGAGGAGAGGTCTAGACTAGGTGCTTAAATAGTGCTTAAAACCACGACTGGATGAGATCAAAGGAATGAGTATAGGCAGAGAAGAGAACTAACATCAAAACCACAGTGAGCTATCACCTCACACCTGTCAGAATGGCTATCATCAAAAAGACCACAAATAACAAATGTTGGTAAGGTTGTGAAGGAAAGGGAAGCCTCATGCACTGTTGAGGGGAATGTAAATTGGTGTAGCCACTGTGGAAAACAGTATGGAGGTTCCTCAGAAAACTAAAAATAGAGTTACCAAATGATTCAGTGATTCCATTCCTGGGTACATATCCAAAGAAAATGAAAACACTAATTTGAAAAGATACATGCACCTCAATGTTCACAGCAGCATTATTTACAACAGCCGAGATATGGAGCAACATAAATGACCACCAACAGATGAACGGATAAAGAAGATGTGGTATATGTATATGCAATGGAATACTACTCAGCCATAAAAAAGAAGGAAATTTCCCATTTGCAGCAGCATGGATGGACTTGGAGGATATTATGCTTAGTGAAATAAGTCAGACAGAGAAAGACAAATACTGTATGATATCACTTACAGGTGGAATCTAAAAATTTCAACAAACTAGTGAATATGACAAAAAAGAAGCAGACTCACAGATACAGAGAACAAACTAGTGGTTACCAGTGGGGCGAGGGAAGGGAGAGGGTAAGATAGGGGTAGGGGATTGAGAGGTACAAACTACTGTGTATAAAAGAAATAAGCGGGGCTTCCCTGGTGGCGCAGTGGTTGAGAGTCTGCCTGCTAATGCAGGGGACACGGGTTTGAACTGTGGTCTGGGAAGATCCCACATGCCGTGGAGCAACTGGGTCCGTGAGCCACAACTACTGAGCCTACACCTCTGGAGCCAGTGCTCCGCAACAAGAGAGGCCGCGATAGTGAGAGGCCCGTGCACCGCGATGAAGAGTGGCCCCCGCTTGCCACAACTAGAGAAAGCCCTCGCACAGAAACAAAGACCCAACACAGCTCTAAATAAATAAATAAATTTTTTAAAAAAAATGCCAACTTCCCAAGGAAAAAGCCCAAAGCTGTCTTTGTTTAAAAAAAAAAAAGAAAAGAAAAGAAATAAGCTACAGCAAACGGAATATAGCCAGTATTTTATAATAACAATAAATGGAGTATAACTTTTCAAAATGGTGAATCACTATGTTGTACACTTGAAACTTATGTAATGCTGTAAATTAACTATACCTCAATTGAAAAAAAAAGTTGGGAAGAAGAGGAGGATGCAGCAAAATCTGAGAAGGAGGAAACACTGAGGCAGGAGGAGATTCAAGAGAGGATGGGGTTCTGAAAGCCAGGTGAAGGGCTCTGCAAGGAAGAAGGTGTGGCCCACTGTGTTAAATGCTGCTGATGGAGCCCATGAGACGAGGACGGAAATGACCACAGGGCTTAGGAATATGGCGGCCACTGGTGACCTTGACATGTACAAAACCTGACTGGAGTAGGTTTAAGAGGGGAGGAATTAGAGGGGCTTTACTGCAGAGCATAACAAGGAAATGAGGTTGTAGCTGCTGAGAGAAGTCGTCAATGGAAGTTTTTTTGTTTTGTGCCCTTTTTGGGGAAGGGAAAAATAACAGCATATTTACATGATGATCATAATGACCCAACAGTAACAAGAAAAAAAAATTGATTGTGTAGTAGGGAGCTGGAAGAAAACACCCATAAAAATGTTTTCAAAAATGAGATTTACTATACATACTTTTCCATAACTTACAGAGTATATAATAGGCTCCCAGTCAAATAATGTCTCTACATTTTCATTTTTAATGGCTGTAGAATATTCTATTTTTTGAGTGTATGATAATTTGTTTAACCAACCCCTTATCACTGGACTTTTGGATGATTTCCTTTATTTTTTTTGCTGTTACAGGCAATCATGCAGTGGACATCCTTTTAAAACAGGTAATTTTCTGATTGTTGCCTTAGGATAAGCTCCTACAAGTGGAAGTACTGTGTCAAAGAATGAAAAGATTTTAAATGATTTTAATGCATATCAAATAGCCCAAATCCCTGTTTTAGAATTAATCAAAGCCATTCAGGTCTGCCCTTATCACAATTATATTTTTCTGTTATACCTATCACAGTTGCGTACTGTTACATTTATTTGTGTGATGATCTGATTTATGTCTGTCTCTCCCACTAGACTGCCGACCAGTGAGTGCAGAGACAGTGCCTGATTTTGCTTACCGCTGTATCCTCAGCTTTTGGCCCAGAGCCTGTCCCATGGTAGGCATTCGGTTAATAATTATTGGTGATGGAATGAATAAATGTAAAGCTTAGTTCAATGCATAGGGGAGAAGATCACACTGATCATGTCATTTGGAGGTAGAATGAGGGATGGCAATCAATTGCCCCAGTGCCTCTCAGGGTACCTGGTACATAGCTACAAAAGTGTTTGTAATTGGCTAATTAAATAATGCATGAATGAAGGGTACTGCTTTTACAAAAGTCCACCTTCTTGTGTGGCTTAGTGAATGGAATAGTTGTGGATCCTCCCAAGGTCACTTCTTTGGAGAAAACCCTCAGTCTGTGTCTGTATTTTGGTGCCTCTCCCAGGAGCCTGGCTACCCCTTAGCCAAACCCCTCCTGTTCCCAGCGCTGAGCTCCTCCTTCAAGCGGCCAGCAGGTGGCAACAGTGGGTCATTGAAGTAACGGTGGGGCGGCTCTCCTGCCTGGAGCACCGCCCGCGAACCCCAGGGCCAGTCGGGGTGCCGTCCACCCGGAAACCTGAAGGCAGGAGGCTCAGATGTGTTCCTGGGGGACCCGGAGCGGTGGTCTCCCCTCGGGAGAGTTGGGAAAGAGGGGTCAGCTCTCAGCCCCGCGACAGAGTCTATTTTATTGTTCACAGTTCCCAGGAATCCTTAGTGGACAGCTCAAGAGCTAAATGAAACTCATTTGAAAACCCGGACTTCTTCTGGCTCTGAGATTTTATCCAGTTCACACCAACTGACCCGCCTCTGTCATTGTCTCAGTCTGTCTGAAATGGTCAGTTTCTTTTAATTCAGTTTTTTTTCAGCCAAGCTCAGTGCCCGGCAGTTCAGGCTGACAGTTTTGTAGGAATTACTGGATCTGTAATCACTGGGTTACAGAAATGCTTCTTATGACATACAAAACAGGTTGCTGCCCGCTCACCATGGGTCCACCCTATCTTGGTGCTGTTTTATTCCAGAGGCTGGCATGGATTTGCCCCCATCCACCTTTGCTCTCTCTCTCTGCTTTGTCCCCTTGAGACTAATGATAGGGAGGAAATCACGGTTTGCCGAGATCCAGCCATCTACCATTTCACTCTCACAGCCACCCAGAGGGGTGGGTGTATGTTAATGTGTCCAAGCCCACTTAGGTCGTAAGCCGCAGAGATATTTCTAATTCCATATACGGTGTTCTGGCCACTACACTCATGGTCCAAACTGTGCTCCAAGAGGCCCCTCAGAGGGGAGATGTGGCCTAGCGGTGGTGTTTCTTGCCTCTCACCTTTGCTTCATCTAGAGCAACTGCACTTGGACTTAAAAGAAAAAAATTATATACATATGCGTGTGCGTGTGTGTGTGTGTGTATATATTCTCCTTCTAAAAGGAAAGCTTACATAATATTTTATGTACTTATATAAAATATAAGCAGAAGTTCTGAGCCTCACAGGATATGTTGATTCCAGGGTGCATTCGGACACGTGACTCATGGCAGAAATGTGCACTGTGGCTATGAGACAAAGCAAAGTTCACGGGAGCTGCAGCAAGGCCTTGGCCCTTGCAGCGCCAGGGTCTAACCACTTGATTAATTCAGGAAATGCTTTGATGACAAAATCCTTCTGTAACTGGCTTCTCACGTTCTCTGGGACAAACACAAATCAAGGAAAATGAATCTGATGCAAAATCAAATGTGACCCGCTCCCATTCTCCGCCTGTAACAAAGGGTGTGTTTTGAACTTTTCTTTGTCACCCAGAGTCTGGGTAATAGCAGTCTTAAGGAAAACTAAAGAAGCCTGTGAGGCCAAGTTGAATGAGAAGTGAAAAACTGGGGCGGAGAAAGAGGGAGTGGAGAGAGAAAAGCCTCTGGCGGGGTCTCTGGAGCTGGGAAGGGAGAGAGAGAAGGAGAGAGTGCTAGTCAGAGAGAGAGGAGTCCAAACAGTATTGTTAAGGAACTTTGCTGGAGATTTAAAGTACACTCCTACCTTTGGCATTTTCTCAAGAGACAGAAAAGATTTGAATTGTTTTAATTATATTTTCCTGCAGGGCTGGGTCCAAGACTGGACCCTGTAGGATTCTGGGTTTGTATCGGTTACATAAGCAAACTTCAGTCTTTGCTGTCGTCTGGAAGAGTCAAAACCATGCATGTTTTTCAATTTCCTTTGTCAGCTGCCTGAGTTTCTATTCTGAGAGGTGCGAACTGTTAAACATTGTTGTTCACTTGTGTTCCCTAAATAACTTTTAATTAGTTTTAATTTGGATCAAGAATGTTCCACTGTTGACATAGTGACAGGAATTATCAAAAGTAAAATTAATAAGGAACTCCAGAAAAAAAACTTGCACAAACATTATAGTATTTTATCATATCTATCTCAGTAGAGACACAGATAATTTTAATTTTTTAATGTTGGTTTTTTAATGATTTTCTTCAAAGTAATGATTGCATTGGAAAGAGGTTACTTAAACCTTATTTTCACTTCTCAAGCATCTTTCACAGTGGAATTTTTGTGTTGTCTTTCAGTGAAATTAACTGCATTAGTGCAAGAAATGCAGTCAAATCAGCAACTGTATGTAGCCTTTGAAACCTCATGTCGAGCTGGATAGTTATTACATTCATTACACAGGGGAAAACAATGAGCAATGACACTTTCACCTAAAAAACTGCCAAAGAAAAGAGCTTGTCAGGGCTCTCAGAATATCATAAAGCAGACAATACAAGAAATTTCAAAATGTTGTTGGAGTTTTTAAATCAATTCTCTCCTCTCCCCTCCCTTGTCCTTTAGGACAATGGTGTTAGTGGTCCCCTAACCATTAGTGCATAATTCTAACAAAGGCTTGCACACCCCTTTGGCTAAAAAGTAGCCAAATATCAAAGGGCTACTAATCTTGGGGTCAGCCCTTTTTCCAAAAACGAGTAAGGCCTTCTGAGTCCTTTTGGGTAAAAATCTGGCAAAGATCACAGAGAATTTAGTAAAGGTTTCTGATACATCAGTGCAATATCCTATGAGGATTCCGCCCATGAGACTAATCCAAGCATGCTCTAGTTTAGTCCAAAAACCTGTAAAGTTATAAATGCATGAGCGGGTTTCTTTAGTGAAAGGCTGTGACCTGCAGGGTAAATTTGCCAAGTGCAGCAATCAGCTGTGATCCTGTCTACAATCTCATCTTCATCATGCTCTTAAGTACTATGTAATTTGGTCTTGGGACCACTTAGCTAATTACAGATTAGAAGTATGGAGCTTGAATGTTACTGAACAACTGACAGAATTATTTAGTATTCTGCAGTTCAGTGAAAAGAGTATAGATGTGCTTGAATATTTATGGAGTTTTACCTTCTCTTTTTGTTATAGAGGTCTTACAACAAATTAAAACGTGTGTCAGCGCCATAATGATCTAGATAGACTTTTAAGGATTGGCTAGCCAAGACTGAATTTTATTCAATCACTATTTCATTTGTCATATTGATGTAACCAAGCAAGGGCTTGTGTGCCCACAGTGCGGAAAGCCAAACTCTGACAGTGGGTGTTTGTGGCAAAGTAAGGGTTTATGTCAGGGCTCCAAGCAAGGGAGTGGGTGACAAGCCTCAGATCCACTCCCACTTGGTCTTCGAGCTAGAGGTTTTCTTAAAGGGGAAGAACAAAGAAGCTGGAGTTAATCATCGTCTTGTGACATTTCTTATTCATAGTTTCGGGAGTCAGGATGCCTATGTTTTACGTCTCTGGTCTGGTGGTCCATGACGGGGGCAGTGGGGATGGGGTGTGTCTGTTAGCTCATCTTGCCCTGGAGAAGCAACCTGAGTGTGTACGTCAATGATGTTACTGACAACAGCAATTTTAGCCCCCTGACTCTGGTGGATTAGTGTGCAGTTAGCAGAGGATTGAGGTCAAAGGGCACAAGAAAGGGAATAAAGTTTTGGATAGAGAGGTTAATCATAAACTCAGCAGGGGAACTTGGTTTTATGGAGACTCGGTTTCACTAATTTTAAGTATTTTAGCCTATTGTATGGCTGTGATTGCTACTATTTAAACTGCCAACGTCTGTGCGTCCCTTCTGTGCGCCCTGACAATGTATCAGTGACACTAGCTTGGCTTTGTCACAGCTCTGGGCACAGTGGCAGTCCCTGGGGGTGTCTGGAGCTCCTAGATAGACTCAGTGCATCTGCCTGGAGCTTCAGTTTTACACGAAGCCTTGCAGAAAACAAAAGTAATCAATTTAACCATTTATTTAATGTGCTGCCAATTCTTTATTTAATTTGCTGTGAAGCAAACAGAATTATGCATTAACTGTTATGATTAAAAACTAAATATTGGCTAATACTTGCAGTGAGAGAATAACAACTTGTAAACCAAGAAGTGTGTCTGTTTAGCTGGCAGAGTTCCAGCCAGAAAAGAACTGGTGACATGGAGAAAAAAAAAATATGATGACAATTGTCCTAGGAGAGTGACGGGCCATAGTCCCACCTGGCCCAAAGGTGAGGCAGCCCAAAGCCTGCTGTCCCCATCTCCCACCAAAGTCCTCTGTCATTGGACAGGAGCTCTAAGGACTACTGTTTCCAACCCGAGGAAACAGGACCCGTCCTGTTATGTGAAGTCCTGAAAAACCTGGACCAGCTGAGCGTGGGCAGAGCCATTAGAGAAGTTCCCTCCCACCTCATCCTGGCCTGCACTGGGCACAAGGACATCCTCCAAGAATTGTCCCCATTACTCTCCCAGACTGGCTATGGCATCTCCCAACTCCGGTGCCTGAGGTGCCATGGATGGTGCCTTGAATGGGGACCACCCTATAGCACACCCTCATTGTACCCCTGCCCTCACCAGTCTACCCCACTATGGGCAGCACAGCCCTGCTCACATCCCGTCCTTGTCCCTGGTCCAGGCTTCGAGTTCCTGTCTTTGTGTGGTCCATTCCCAGGAATAAGGACTGAATCATGTAAAGCCTGATTTTTCTGTGAAAATAAATCTGACTGCAAAATTCATATGACCGTGAAGACCTCAAAGAAGATGGGTGCTGTTTGTGGCCCCTTTGAGCGGTCCCTGGGGGTGCATTCATCCTCCTCTGCTGTTAGAGCGCCACCAGTGTGCACATTGGAGAAGCACGACTCCAGGGGACATCACAGCAAGGTGAAGGATGCATCTGTGATGTCCTACCCTCCCCCGCAAATTGGGGCCGGTGCTCTTCAGAGGGTACATGTCCTGCTGGAATCAGGGAAAATTCCATACAGTTCCAGATATCCGGCCTCCTACCTGAACACCTGCAATGCCTTTGTCCCCTCCTGCCAATCTGTGCAAAATGTCAGGGAAATAAACCAGTTTTCCTTCTTCATGGGCTCACAAGTTGTGCCAATTTTGTGCAGACTGGTCCTTTTCTCTCGATTTCTGTAAATTTGTTTTCAGAAGTATTTGAAGTTGTTTTGGTGAAATTCAGCTCTACGTTGCTTGTTTTTCGTTTCAAGAAAGACAAAGGCAGCTTTGGCTGGTGCTGGGGAAGCTGAGCTCAGAAGAGCTCAGGTAGGATCAGGGCCTGTTGTGCCTTCCTTGTGATGATGTGTGCAACAGAGCACGTGGCCTGGGCTCCATCCTCTACCCTGCCCCTTAGAAACTCGGGGAGCCCAGGCAGGAATGAGAAGCCTTTCTGAGCATGTGACTGTCTCTGGATGGAGAGGTCCGGGATGACCTTTTCCTGGACAAACAACTGCTGTCCCTTACCTGGCCTTTCCTCCTTTCTCCTGCCCTGAGGGCTTTCAGGATGCATTTTGGGTGGGAAGAAGTGTACCATGGGGGGGTCACTCATTGGAGATCTGATTGTGAGAGTCTTTGGTTCCAGCCAGGCTGGTTCCAGGCCCAATTCAGTTAATTCTGGATTAAGATTGAGGTCTGACCCTTCTCAGAGAGCCCTTCCCTCACAACCTCTTAAAACATAATTTCCCAGAGACTGATCTTTGGTTTGTGTTTCCTAGAGAATAACTGGCAAATTTGGAGGATTGTACTTCCATATTCATTTCTACTCTGGTGGCTAATTAGCACGTTGGTTAAGAAGGATCTTGCGCATTTATTAGAATGGTCACCTTAGCAGGGTGTCTCCAGGGTCTGGCTCTGGGACAAACATCCCCACCCTCCCAGCTGCACAAGGTTTGTGTATCCCTTTTTGTCCTAAACCCGAGCTCTCTCGTACCATAAGCATGAAGACTTTGCAGATAGAAATTCATTCCTGAGACGGGGGCAGAGCATCTGCCTTCCCCCAGATGGCTTAGGAAGGGCAAAGAAAGATTCAGAGGAACGAAGCTAAGAAAGTGAGAACCATGGAATTGGGTCAGCTTAATTCTAGGGAAGAACTGGGAAGCAGGTTTGGGGAACGAGAGGTTACTGTCAGAGACTGAGGGAGATGCACCAGGGAGCTGCCTAGGAATGTGGGGAAGGAGCCTGGTATCAGGGTAGAAAGACCCATGACTTCAAGGAAGAGAGGCTGAAGAAAATCCTGGCTGGCTGTGAGCAGGGAGAGGGTGAAGGTGTGGGGTGTGGGGAAATGAAGAAAGAAATTAGGGAGAAATTCAGACAAGCCAGGTAGTGCTGGCCTGTACAGGGACATGTGATTGGCCTGCGTTTATTGGGTCCTAAATTTTGTCACACATCAATAAAGTAACTCTTCCACCTGCATTAGAATGGGACGCATGTATACCCCTTCTCTCTCCCTGCCACCCGCAAGAAGATGATAGAAGGACACTTGTTTGGGGACATAAATTCTAATATGTTTGATTTTTAAAAAATTAGTCTCATCACCCCAAAGTTATGCTTGGTGCATTCATGGTCTGCCTTTATGCTCTCTGAATTTGCCTTTTCAAAGCCAGGCTCTTCTCCAAAAATCCACTCTGGCAGGAGATCAAGGGAGGGCCTGATGTTCTTCAGCTAATGATAAAATTCCATAGTGAAGCTTTCCCAGCACCACCCAGAAAGGACCCAGGACTAGCAATCTGGCTCTGAAAACCGCAGCATATGTCCCTATACAGGCTGTGCATCTCGTCTGAGCAGCATCCCTGTCCCCGGCCAGCAGGAGGATGGCTTGGTCAGGTGGGGGCAGATGGTGCCCGGAACAGCATGCCCCCAGGCTCATCTCTGGTGTCCCTTCCGAGTCTTTCCCACACCCCATAGCCACCGCCCTGCCCCTTACCCCAGTGCCAGTGCTGTTGTTTGCTTATTTTGATGTATTCATCCCCGACATGTCAAGATGAAAGGCAGGAAATGGGCAGTTCCAGTTCCCATAGCAGGAGTGGTTAGACCACATTGCATCACTTCTCCAGGCCGGTCATGGGATCCTGGAGACAAACTCGGCGCAGGTTGACCTCAGGCACCGCACACACTGGGCGCCGAACCCGCTGCACGGAACCCCTTCTCACCACGGACTGCCGGCAGCCTTGCTCACTCCCACTACTGCCTGTGGCTGAAGCCACCTTCTCAGAAGGTCACTGGCACTGGGGGTCCCCACTGCCCCGAGGGGCGTGCCCCAGAGCCAGCCCACTTCCTGCCAGCCACTCCCAGGCCCGGGTGGCCTGACCGTCCCTGAGCAATTAATGTGGAGCTTTCCCTGCGAACAGGAAGTGCCCCCAGATCTTCAGGGCAGACGTTTGGAGACCCCCAGGATTCTAAAAAAGTGGCAGAAGTTGACCCACCAAGACTCAAGCAAAGGAAAGAAAAAAAAAAAAAAAAAAAAAAAAGCCAAGGCTTTGCTGTTTTCCCGGAGTGACTACTGGCTTTTCCTGCAGCCACCCAGTCAGCTAGAAGATTCTTCTGTAAACACGCCATCTTTTCCATGAGACATAAGTAAGCATCGCTTCCACCCACACTCAGGATGTTAAAACATTTGAAAAATGATTTGTTCTGCACCAGAAAAAAACCTTACAGGAAGAATTCCATTCCTCTTCCACCAGGTGTGTACCATGTGTCTGGGTTATGGGGACGGTGGGGACTCTAAGTGTACAGTTCCTGGCTTTGGTGCAGTTACACCAAGCCCTCGTCAACAGGCCACAGAAAGAGCATTTGTGCATTTCATTTCCTCGGGGATGATTTTTGAAAGTGGCTGTAATGCACCTGATCACATTCAGGTGTGTTCCGTGGGAAGCGGGTGATTTGAAAGTGCCATAAAGCCAGCTTGCAAGGTTCCCAGATGGAGCGCCACTTCTTGTTCAACAGAAGCCACTGAAGACGAATACTCAGGGATGATAATGTCCTTTTGTGCCTTTGTCTGGGGCAGCTTATTAAGGTAGAGACCCCTCGGCGTTGACAGGACAACCCCTTCCTGTGTGTTCTAGGAGAACATAATTGGCTACAAAACCTTTTCTCAGTGTCACCACTGCCACATACAAACCCAATTAGCAGCAGTGAACTCCGATGACTCCTGGGAACATGGAAATCGCACGTTCTACAGCTAATCAGACCCGTGGAATGGTGGCACATATCCCTGTCCTCAGGAAGGTGGGCTCCGGGGACCACAGGGGGCTGGGTTCTCACAGAGCCCACATGTTCCGCTGATTTCAGAGCCCCCCTTTTTGGGTGAATTACACGGTCTTCAGGGATTAGCAGTCAGAGGCCGGCTTCTGTCTGCTCAAGGCCTCTGGGTCTGGGAGCACCACAGTTTTACTGTGAGGCCAGAGATATTCAAAAGGAGTCATCTAGGTCTTAATTCAAGCACAGCCCCTCAGTCCTCTCCACAACTCCCTCCCCACAAATCTGGATGGATTTAAGAAACACTTTGTTTCTTGTGATCTGACCCTCCTCCCCAGGACTAAGGAATCGTACATTCTGACTCCTGAGAGATGAAACAAATACATAATTTCAAGGCATGGAAGGATGCTCTGGCCCACCCCTATCTCAGTTTAAATAAATAACTAATGCTGGCAGGCAGGTGCTAAAAGCATGTGCAGAGAGAAAAATATTAATGCAAAAGGTCAAGACCAAAGGAAATACTTGCCTAGTTTTGGAATCGTTATTATGACGGGACTATGGTGATCGTTAATCATTGCCACATGGGATCATAAGCTGGAAGAGGCACACTAGGCTCTGGGCACCTTGCTCCTAGTAATAAAAGTCCCATTTAGAAATAAGCTTCTGGGCTTCCCTGGGGGCGCAGTCGTTGAGAGTCCGCCTGCCGATGCAGGGGACACAGGTTCGTGCCCCGGTCCGGGAAGACCCCACATGCCGCCGAGCGGCTGGGCCCGTGAGCCATGGCCGCTGGGCCTGCGCGTCCGGAGCCTGTGCTCCGCAACAGGAGAGGCCACAACAGTGAGAGGCCCGCGTACCGAAAGAAAAAAAAAAAAAAAAGAAAAAAAAAGAAATAAGCTTCTGACTAGAGCAGCTGGGCTCAAATCAGCTGGCCCAGCAGCCATGCAGGGAGCTGACACAGAGCCTCTCTGGAGGTCATGCTTTACCCTGATTTGTGGTCTTGTTGTTTCAGGCGCTCTCCACTGACCATGGGACAGGTCACTCCTCTTTTTCCCACCTAGCGATTGATGGGAAGAGCCCACTGGGTGGGGGAAGCCCGGCTATTAGGGTAGGACTGCAGGGCTGGTGCCAGATTTGGAGGCTTTCTCTTTTTTATTTGACATGTGCTGTGCTGGGTTCGTCTCCGTGGAGTTGGGTCTACTCTGGCCTCTGGCAGCAGAGAACATTTGGAAAGAAGTAGGGTGGAAGTCTCTGGAATCAGAGACCTGGGGAATCAGCTAGAACTCTCAACTGTAAGCAACAGACGCCAACTCTTAAATGGCAGAAAAGGCAGAAAAGGACTCTTAAATGGTGATGGGATGGTCCAGGGTTACAGCGGGGCGGGAGAGTGAGCTTGGAAAAACAGAGGCCTGAGGGTTCAGCCATAGTCGGGCCCACAGGCAAAACGACTCCCAAGCCCAGTCTTTCCATGACTCTGCGCCCCCTGCTGGGGATCTCGGGGCATCGCAGCCCCCCAGGCACCGCGGGGACTGGACGCGGCCACTGTGGCTGAACAGCTGCCTTCGGGCCGCAGACACAGGACCCCAGAGCGCGGCCACAGGGCTCCTTCCTGGCTCCTGCCACCGTTCTGGCTCCTCATTCAAGTCCACAGCTGCCCCAAACGGTCAAGACCGGCCGCTTGGCTGTGCCTCACAGATGTTTATCGCGTTGCCTGTACGCCTGAGTTCTGATGCCGGTTCTCCCACTTTTATTGTCAATGGGCTTTAATGAAGATGAAAGGAGACATCTCCTGAGCCCTGGAGGTTCCTCTCCTGTCCCTACACCAAATCACCTCTGGTCCAAGTCTAGTATTCTACTTGGTGGATATCCATGCCCTTCCCTTCTCTTTCTCAGGCTGTTGTCATTTTTATTTTTCACCTTAGAAACTGCATCGGGTGAGAGGGCGGGTTGTGGGCCAAGATCAAATGTGCCATTGCTCTGCAGAAAGTTTAGGGGGGCAGGGTGGAACCAGTGGCCAACTAGCGGCCAAGGCAAAGGTGAGATCTGATTAGACAATGCTAAGCATCTGTCAGAATTCCCAGCACGTGGAACAAAGCTTCAGCTGGGGGCTTCAGCTGGGGTCTGCAGCTTCCACGGGGAGGGGGAGAATCTCCGCGAGCAAGGAGACGTTCTCTAGGTGCAGGATGGAGCCGGAGCCAGGAGAGCTCGTCCCCCAGCCAGGTAGGAAGGAAATGGAGTGGGCTGGAGAACATTGGGAGGTTTTGAAAGAGTACAACAAGTCTCTCTGTTTATCTTCTCCCTGGCTTCTGCAGCCGGTCTGCAGTTGGGATAAATTCAGCACAGGAGGAAGAGGCAGCATTTCCTCCCCCTCTCTCCTCCCATTTTAGGTGAGAGGAGGAGGTGGCATGGGGGATAGAGAAAGATCTGGCGAGCTCACCAGCTGGTGCTGCGGGGCTGAGCACAGAGAGCGTGCTCTGTGCTCCCACAGAGAGAGGCCCAGACAGGAAGGAGAGGTGCCCCCCTCTCTTTATCCCTTCCCCCATCTCCTTGAAATCAGGATGGAGGGAGTAGGTAGCCCCTGACACTTGGGATCCAAGGGTCTCCACAGCCAGCACGCCCCAAGCAGAGCCCCACCAACAAAACCGGGCCATGTAGCTTCTGATGGGGGCCGTGATTTTGGAGAACAGCATTGCTTCCCGCAGACCCAGGTGAAATGCAGTCCTGCTGCCTGGGGACGGTAATGACTAGCTCCATCCCCTCTGCAGAGCTGGTTACTGAGGGGTGGGTGAGAGATTTCGATGCTAGTGAAGGGGAGGGGGGAGGGTACACAGTGGCAAGTGCTCTGGGTGTAGGGGTCACTGAGGCTCTTGTAACAAGGGGCACCAGGGAGATTGGAATGAGTGAGCGACCAGGGATTGGGGACAGGATAATCAACTCGTGGCTTCGTGGCCACTAAGATGCAGCCCCACCTCTCTGTAGCTTGAGGAAGAAGCTAGAAAGCTTTGCTCCAGCTTTCCTAAGCCCTGTTGAAGCCTCTCACAAGAGTCTGGGTCCGGACAACATGCCCAGATGCCTCTCGGGCTGCGTGTTGGCTGTGGAGATGGTATAGAGGGAGCCCAGAGGCCAGTTCACTTCGCAGGGAGAAGTAACTCTCCCAGCTGGCTCTAGGGACAGACTTAAGCAGGACTTTATTTATTGTTTCTATTTTCTAAATGGTTTGTTTTAAAATTTGGTTCAAGGCCTTGTAGTTATGGAGATGAGATACTCGGTCTCCACTTGGCTCATCTTGTGCTTTTTCAGGAACCGTACAAGGGCCTGCCACATCTGGTCTTGCTTTGAGCTGCAGTGTCTGTACTCTGAGAGCATTAATGCAGGTTATAAAATTATAATGCTGATGATAAAAGTCTAGGTATAGTGTTAGCTACTATGGAAAAATTCTTGTCATTGGTCTTTTCTGTGGATTGGGCTAAGCACCTCTATCTGTATACTGCTTATCACCATAAGTAATGGTCAGGTTTGGCTTTGTTTTGCTTCACGTGTGTACTGGTGTTTATGGCCAGGCTGAGAAGCAAAATATTGCCACTCACCATTAACAAGTAAGGGCTGACCCTTTGGTTGTCTGGGCTCCTTATTAGGAAGTGTGATATTTGGTTATTACTGAGCCCTGCCTTGGTGGGAGGGTCATTTTGAGTGGGCCCAGCTTGGGACCTGGAAGCCAGCATTGCCAGAGGGTGGTTGGCCACTAGGCAGTCTAAAATCCTAGAAGGGAGCTAAGGGAGGTGGGTGAGAGCCATGCCTTGTTATGCTGTGTTGATAAAGACATCACAAGTAGGCGAATGTTACATCATATGTATTATATAGACACATGTATGCAGATATGTTAAAAAGTAATCTTCTGGTGGTGGAATGCAGGTGAATTTTTTTCTTCATGTTCTGTGATTTCCAGGTTTCTGCTCTGAGAATAGCTTACTATTGTGATTAAAGGAAGAAGGCCACAAATATTAGTTTGTAAAGAGAAGGAACGAATATTTTATTTTCAAATAACATGTACAGTAGGATATTTTTTCTAGAATTGTATATATATAACTTGTGTGTCCATCTACCTGTCCATCCACCCATCCATCCATTTATCCACCCACCTACCCACCCATCCATCTTTCATTTATCCATCCATCCATCCATCCTTCCATCTGTGTATTTGCACAGAAAGATATCTGGAATTGTGTTGATCAAATGTTTGTGATGGTTATTTCTGGGTGGTGAAATTTCAAATGCCTTTGTGTTCTTTATACTTACCTCTGTTACTTGAAATTGGTAATAATGAGGTACATTTTTTTTTTTTTTTTGCCATTTCCACCCACCTAGAATTCCAACAATATTAAGCAATGCCTTGAAAATAGCATGGTTGTGTTATTTCACTGAATATCATGTCCAACAGCTGTATCAAAATTGGAAACTAACGTCAAAACACATCAAAAACAAAAAAATCTACCAAGTTTAACAGAAATAACTCACCTTTTAGAATGAGTAGCTTAAGAAATGCTCTCCCACACCAAAAAAAAAATCACTTGGCCACAAATTTTAAATGTAAAATTTTAAATATATAAATATTTAACTAGTCTCAACTGACCCTTTCTTACCTCATGAGAACCAGCAACCGTGATCCATGTTTCTAAGTTGAAAGATATACCTAGAAACACTATACTCAAATATTTACTTTCAGTAAAACAAAATGTCAAATAAAGAAAAAAAAAAGATATAAGCAGCTTCTTTTGAACCCAATAACCTACATTACTTTCTTTAGTCAAGACCTGATTTCTTTAAAAAGTCTGCCAATAGAACAATACTAACATCCCCCCTTCCCTTTAACTGAATTAACACAGCCCTTCAGATGTAAAGCAAAATACCTGCTAGGAACATACTATCTCTGCATTAAATACTTGGTGCCTGGTTTTAGATTTGTATTCCTGTTTTCTTAACTTTATCATAGCCAAAACAAAACTCTTGGTTCCCCCTACTCCAACAGCCATTCCTTCTCTGGGCTTCCTCATCAACAGTTGCTCGGACCAAAAACCCTGGAGGTACCTTATTTTTCTCTTTCCCTCATACTGTAACCAATCCCAATCATCAAGTCCTGTCAGCTATTTCTCCAAAACATATTGGGTCTAACAGCTTTTCATAAGCTCAACTGCAAGCACCTTAATACAAACCACCAAGCTTTCTCCTACAAACCAGTGCAAAAGCCTTTCTGATTGATTCCTGTCTTATTTCTTTTAACCCATTCTACACAAATCAGGCCTTACTAAAAATACTTCTACTGTTTCCCAGTGCTCTGAAAACAAAATTCTAAACTCATTAAGCATGTTTCCAAGGCCATACAGGATATGGACCTTGCCTACTTCTATGATCTTGTGTTCTACCATGCTTTGCTACTCCCATGCTTGATCCTGTTGGGG
>NC_041215.1:80024117-80031523 GCF_002837175.3 Physeter macrocephalus
GGGAAGATCCCACATGCCGCCGAGCGGCTGGGCCCGTGAGCCATGGCCGCTGGGCCTGCGCGTCCGGAGCCTGTGCTCCGCAACAGGAGAGGCCACAACAGTGAGAGGCCCGCGTACCGAAAGAAAAAAAAAAAAAAAAGAAAAAAAAAGAAATAAGCTTCTGACTAGAGCAGCTGGGCTCAAATCAGCTGGCCCAGCAGCCATGCAGGGAGCTGACACAGAGCCTCTCTGGAGGTCATGCTTTACCCTGATTTGTGGTCTTGTTGTTTCAGGCGCTCTCCACTGACCATGGGACAGGTCACTCCTCTTTTTCCCACCTAGCGATTGATGGGAAGAGCCCACTGGGTGGGGGAAGCCCGGCTATTAGGGTAGGACTGCAGGGCTGGTGCCAGATTTGGAGGCTTTCTCTTTTTTATTTGACATGTGCTGTGCTGGGTTCGTCTCCGTGGAGTTGGGTCTACTCTGGCCTCTGGCAGCAGAGAACATTTGGAAAGAAGTAGGGTGGAAGTCTCTGGAATCAGAGACCTGGGGAATCAGCTAGAACTCTCAACTGTAAGCAACAGACGCCAACTCTTAAATGGCAGAAAAGGCAGAAAAGGACTCTTAAATGGTGATGGGATGGTCCAGGGTTACAGCGGGGCGGGAGAGTGAGCTTGGAAAAACAGAGGCCTGAGGGTTCAGCCATAGTCGGGCCCACAGGCAAAACGACTCCCAAGCCCAGTCTTTCCATGACTCTGCGCCCCCTGCTGGGGATCTCGGGGCATCGCAGCCCCCCAGGCACCGCGGGGACTGGACGCGGCCACTGTGGCTGAACAGCTGCCTTCGGGCCGCAGACACAGGACCCCAGAGCGCGGCCACAGGGCTCCTTCCTGGCTCCTGCCACCGTTCTGGCTCCTCATTCAAGTCCACAGCTGCCCCAAACGGTCAAGACCGGCCGCTTGGCTGTGCCTCACAGATGTTTATCGCGTTGCCTGTACGCCTGAGTTCTGATGCCGGTTCTCCCACTTTTATTGTCAATGGGCTTTAATGAAGATGAAAGGAGACATCTCCTGAGCCCTGGAGGTTCCTCTCCTGTCCCTACACCAAATCACCTCTGGTCCAAGTCTAGTATTCTACTTGGTGGATATCCATGCCCTTCCCTTCTCTTTCTCAGGCTGTTGTCATTTTTATTTTTCACCTTAGAAACTGCATCGGGTGAGAGGGCGGGTTGTGGGCCAAGATCAAATGTGCCATTGCTCTGCAGAAAGTTTAGGGGGGCAGGGTGGAACCAGTGGCCAACTAGCGGCCAAGGCAAAGGTGAGATCTGATTAGACAATGCTAAGCATCTGTCAGAATTCCCAGCACGTGGAACAAAGCTTCAGCTGGGGGCTTCAGCTGGGGTCTGCAGCTTCCACGGGGAGGGGGAGAATCTCCGCGAGCAAGGAGACGTTCTCTAGGTGCAGGATGGAGCCGGAGCCAGGAGAGCTCGTCCCCCAGCCAGGTAGGAAGGAAATGGAGTGGGCTGGAGAACATTGGGAGGTTTTGAAAGAGTACAACAAGTCTCTCTGTTTATCTTCTCCCTGGCTTCTGCAGCCGGTCTGCAGTTGGGATAAATTCAGCACAGGAGGAAGAGGCAGCATTTCCTCCCCCTCTCTCCTCCCATTTTAGGTGAGAGGAGGAGGTGGCATGGGGGATAGAGAAAGATCTGGCGAGCTCACCAGCTGGTGCTGCGGGGCTGAGCACAGAGAGCGTGCTCTGTGCTCCCACAGAGAGAGGCCCAGACAGGAAGGAGAGGTGCCCCCCTCTCTTTATCCCTTCCCCCATCTCCTTGAAATCAGGATGGAGGGAGTAGGTAGCCCCTGACACTTGGGATCCAAGGGTCTCCACAGCCAGCACGCCCCAAGCAGAGCCCCACCAACAAAACCGGGCCATGTAGCTTCTGATGGGGGCCGTGATTTTGGAGAACAGCATTGCTTCCCGCAGACCCAGGTGAAATGCAGTCCTGCTGCCTGGGGACGGTAATGACTAGCTCCATCCCCTCTGCAGAGCTGGTTACTGAGGGGTGGGTGAGAGATTTCGATGCTAGTGAAGGGGAGGGGGGAGGGTACACAGTGGCAAGTGCTCTGGGTGTAGGGGTCACTGAGGCTCTTGTAACAAGGGGCACCAGGGAGATTGGAATGAGTGAGCGACCAGGGATTGGGGACAGGATAATCAACTCGTGGCTTCGTGGCCACTAAGATGCAGCCCCACCTCTCTGTAGCTTGAGGAAGAAGCTAGAAAGCTTTGCTCCAGCTTTCCTAAGCCCTGTTGAAGCCTCTCACAAGAGTCTGGGTCCGGACAACATGCCCAGATGCCTCTCGGGCTGCGTGTTGGCTGTGGAGATGGTATAGAGGGAGCCCAGAGGCCAGTTCACTTCGCAGGGAGAAGTAACTCTCCCAGCTGGCTCTAGGGACAGACTTAAGCAGGACTTTATTTATTGTTTCTATTTTCTAAATGGTTTGTTTTAAAATTTGGTTCAAGGCCTTGTAGTTATGGAGATGAGATACTCGGTCTCCACTTGGCTCATCTTGTGCTTTTTCAGGAACCGTACAAGGGCCTGCCACATCTGGTCTTGCTTTGAGCTGCAGTGTCTGTACTCTGAGAGCATTAATGCAGGTTATAAAATTATAATGCTGATGATAAAAGTCTAGGTATAGTGTTAGCTACTATGGAAAAATTCTTGTCATTGGTCTTTTCTGTGGATTGGGCTAAGCACCTCTATCTGTATACTGCTTATCACCATAAGTAATGGTCAGGTTTGGCTTTGTTTTGCTTCACGTGTGTACTGGTGTTTATGGCCAGGCTGAGAAGCAAAATATTGCCACTCACCATTAACAAGTAAGGGCTGACCCTTTGGTTGTCTGGGCTCCTTATTAGGAAGTGTGATATTTGGTTATTACTGAGCCCTGCCTTGGTGGGAGGGTCATTTTGAGTGGGCCCAGCTTGGGACCTGGAAGCCAGCATTGCCAGAGGGTGGTTGGCCACTAGGCAGTCTAAAATCCTAGAAGGGAGCTAAGGGAGGTGGGTGAGAGCCATGCCTTGTTATGCTGTGTTGATAAAGACATCACAAGTAGGCGAATGTTACATCATATGTATTATATAGACACATGTATGCAGATATGTTAAAAAGTAATCTTCTGGTGGTGGAATGCAGGTGAATTTTTTTCTTCATGTTCTGTGATTTCCAGGTTTCTGCTCTGAGAATAGCTTACTATTGTGATTAAAGGAAGAAGGCCACAAATATTAGTTTGTAAAGAGAAGGAACGAATATTTTATTTTCAAATAACATGTACAGTAGGATATTTTTTCTAGAATTGTATATATATAACTTGTGTGTCCATCTACCTGTCCATCCACCCATCCATCCATTTATCCACCCACCTACCCACCCATCCATCTTTCATTTATCCATCCATCCATCCATCCTTCCATCTGTGTATTTGCACAGAAAGATATCTGGAATTGTGTTGATCAAATGTTTGTGATGGTTATTTCTGGGTGGTGAAATTTCAAATGCCTTTGTGTTCTTTATACTTACCTCTGTTACTTGAAATTGGTAATAATGAGGTACATTTTTTTTTTTTTTTTGCCATTTCCACCCACCTAGAATTCCAACAATATTAAGCAATGCCTTGAAAATAGCATGGTTGTGTTATTTCACTGAATATCATGTCCAACAGCTGTATCAAAATTGGAAACTAACGTCAAAACACATCAAAAACAAAAAAATCTACCAAGTTTAACAGAAATAACTCACCTTTTAGAATGAGTAGCTTAAGAAATGCTCTCCCACACCAAAAAAAAAATCACTTGGCCACAAATTTTAAATGTAAAATTTTAAATATATAAATATTTAACTAGTCTCAACTGACCCTTTCTTACCTCATGAGAACCAGCAACCGTGATCCATGTTTCTAAGTTGAAAGATATACCTAGAAACACTATACTCAAATATTTACTTTCAGTAAAACAAAATGTCAAATAAAGAAAAAAAAAAGATATAAGCAGCTTCTTTTGAACCCAATAACCTACATTACTTTCTTTAGTCAAGACCTGATTTCTTTAAAAAGTCTGCCAATAGAACAATACTAAATTGTGAAAATGACTATAGTACCCAAAGCAATCTACAGATTCAATGCAATCCCTATCAAACTACCAATGGCATTTTTCACAGAACTAGAACAAAAAATTTCACAATTTGTATGGAAACACAAAAGACCCTGAATAGCCAAAGTAATCTTGAGAAAGGAAAATGGAGCTGGAGGAATCAGGCTCCCTGACTTCAGACTATACTACAGAGCTACAGTAATGAAGACAGTATGGTCTTCCCTGGTGGCGCAGTGGTTGAGAGTCCGCCTGCAGATGCAGGGGACACGGGTTTGTGGCCCGGTCAGGGAATATCCCACATGCCGCAGACTGGCTGGGCCCATGTGCCATGGCTACTGAGCCTGCGCATCCGGAGCCTTTGGATATGGACCTTGCCTACTTCTATGATCTTGTGTTCTACCATGCTTTGCTACTCCCATGCTTGATCCTGTTGGGGCCTCTGAATTTGTCATACCTCTTGCTTAAAAACACTCTGCCCTCAGAACTTTGCACCACTGGTTTTTCTCATCTATCTTTGATAAAGGAGGCAAGAGTATACAATGGAGAAAAGACAGCCTCTTGAATAAGTGGTGTTGGGAAAACTAGACAGCTACATGTAAAAGGATGAAATTAGAACACTTGTAACACCATACACAAAAATAAACTCAAAATGGATTCAAGACCTAAATGTAAGGCCAGACAATACAAAACTCTTAGAGGAAAACAGGCAGGACACTCTATGATAATGCCCCAGAAAGCAAAGACTGCACAAACTGTGCCCTGGCGTGTCATCTTCACTGTATCCTAAGGGCATATGAGGTACATTTTTTAAAAAGAGCGTCTCTGTTCTGTTCCTGGGTGAGCCCTGGTCACAGTGCCCAAGTGAGCGCTCCCAGCAGGCAAGGCCAAGCAAGACTCTGACCTCAGGCCCCTGCTCCCTAGTGACACCGAGTCTGCCTGCTGAAGCCCTAGTATGGCAGGTGTGCAGCTCAGCAGGGAGGGAGCCAAGAGGGAGATGCAGGTGACACCTGAGCTCTGTTTAAAGCCCACAGCCAGTGGCATCCTGAGCCTTTGATGTACGTTTTATGCCCAGCTGGCTGGGTCTATAGCTGGCTAGGGCTTGTGGTTCACAGCTCCAGGGTGGCAGCTACGAGCCCCCAGGTCCCTCTACCCCTAAGAGTCTCATCCTTGTGCGGTGTCTCTCTCACCCCAGTTACCCTGAAACTGGCACAGGGGCTCCTGTGGAGGGATCTCCAAGGGTCCCTGGGTTTGGAGGTTACCAAAGTCAAGGATGTGTCTGTTAAATGTTTTTAGCTCCAGTAGGAGAGCCAGGCAGGCGCTCCTTGTATACGGGTTTGCAGAGCATTTTCTGAGTATTGGGGAGCTAGGAAGCAGCAGGCACTTTCTCACCTGAGGTGAGAGTGAAAAACAACCACTTAGGAAAGCAGGCTGGCATTTATTATCTAGTAGAGGGGAAGATACACAGACACTGTGACCAGTGGATGCTGTGCTTCTGGAAATGTATAAGGATGATCAATGGAGTGATTTACATAATATCCCCAAACTGGAAACAACCCACCGTCCATCAACATTGATAGCATATATGCCCTAAATAAACGGAGCTATGTTTGTACAATTGAAGGCTATACATCTGTAAAGATCAACTAACTACAAGTAACTACAAGTAGGTGCAATGACGTGGATGTAACTCACAGACATAAAGTTGAGTGAACGGAACAAATTCAAGAATGTATACAGCATTAGTCCATTCGTGCAGAATTCAAAAAGAAGCAAAACTAAACCATCTTTTTAGGGATTGCATATAAAAGTGGTGAACATATGAAAAAAAGCCAAGAAAAATTATTATAAAAGTTGGGATAGGGTTACCCCTGGAGGAAGGGAAGTTAGAATCGGCCAGGGTTTCCCAGGGTGGAGGGGGGCTCCTGGGGTGCCTGGCAATGTTCTCCTTCTTAACTTCGGTGCTGGTGACAAGGATGTTTGCTTTACAATTATTCATTAAACCCATCAATTACATCTCACGTGCTTCTTTGAATATATGTTATATTTCACAACAAAAATACTAAGAAGAAAAAAAAAGCAAAATGTAGCAAAGGGATCTTCCAGCCTCCATGTCTAGAAATGGCCTCTTTTTTTACCTGTAGGCTCCCTTTATTTCAAGGACCTCAAGCAGCATGTTTGTCCAAGTCTCTGACCAGGGTCAGAAATCAGTAGGCTCTTATTCCCCAAGTTCTTCTATGAGCTTAGCCTTGTGCCAGATACTGGTGGGAGTCAGCGTGGGGAATGTGCTGCCTCCAAGACGACAAAAAATTATAAATAACAGTGAAAACACCAGACCAGGCTACAGCGACTTTCAGTGCCAGGCAATTCTTAGGAGACGGAGCTCTGTGAAGGCTTGACCATCAGCTTCTGCTGCTCCCGAGGATGGGTTGGCTGTGACAGCAGTGGGTGTGTGGAGGGTGCGGAGTGGGAGAGGGTGTTGTGACGAAAGGAAGGGATGTCACGAAAGATGCAGGAAGTTGTGGAGTGCTGGGGAGGCCAAAGAGGCCTACCTGACCAGATGGCCAGGTCCCCATGGGTGTGTAGGGGAGGCCAAGTATTGCTGGATTGATGGAATGGCTCAGGAGGGTTTAGAACACCAGGATGATGAATTTCCCCCGCATCCCCAACTTATTGCTAGTCTAGGTCAATCAGTCAATCAATAGATCATCACTCTGCTGCCCCCAGGAACATTATAGTCTAAACAATCAATAGAAGAGAATTGAACTGACAAGACATGTAGAAACCCTCAGAGAAAAATAGGTGAGTGAATATGAGAGAATTAAAATATAAATACAATGATGCTCTTTGCCAAACTCCATTAGGAAAAAATTCTCATCTGCCCCAGGAAACACATTGATCAAAAGTCCACAGGGACTGGAAAACAGCATGACACTTCTTCAGAAAAGTTAAACATAGAGTTACTATATGGTTGAGCAATTTTATTTCTGGGTATATACCCAAAGTAATTGAAAACAGAGACTCAAACAGATACTTTGTAAAGCCATGTTCATAGCAGCATTAGTCACAATAGCCAAAATGTGGAAAAAAACCCAAGTGTCTATCAGTAGACAACTGGATAGACAAAGTGTGGAATATACATACAATGGAATATAATTCAGCCTTAAAAAAGGAATGAAGTACTGATACATGCTATAACATGCATGAACCTTGATTGCATTAAGTGAAACAAGGCAGACACAAAAGGACAAATACTATATGATTCCACTTATATGTCATCGTGT
>NC_041215.1:80034247-80039388 GCF_002837175.3 Physeter macrocephalus
AATCAGAGAAGGAAAATAAAAGGAATCCAAATTGGAAAAGAAGAAGTAAAACCATCACTGTTTGCAGATGACATGATATTATACATAGAAAATCCTAAAGACGGTACCAGAAAACTACTAGAGCTCATCAATGAATTCAGTAAAGTGGCAGGATACAAAATTAATACACAGAAATCTCTTACATTTCTATGCACTAACATCAAAAGATCAGAAAGAGAAATGAAAGAAACACTCCATTTACCATCACATCAAAAAGAATAAAATACCTAGGAATAAACTGACCTAAGGAGGCAGAAGACCTATACTCCGAAAACTATAAGACACTGATGTAATCAAAGATGACACAAACAGATGGAAAGAGATACTATGTTCTTGGATTGGAAGAATCAATATTGTCCAAATAACCGTATTACCCAAGGCAATCTACAGATTCAATGCAACACCTATCAAATTACCGATGGCATTTTTCACAGAACTAGAACAAAAATTTTTTAAATTTGTATGGAGACACAAAAGTCCCCGCACAGCCAAAGCAACCTTGAGTAAGAAAAACAGAGTTGGAGGAATTAGGCTCCCTACTGTCAGACGATACCACAAAGCTACAGTAATCAAGACAGTATGGTACTGGCACAAAAACAGAAATATAGATCAATGGAATTGGATAGAAAGCCCAGAGATAAACCCATGCACATATGGTCACCTTATCTTTGATAAAGGAGGCAAGAGTATACAATGGAGAAAAGACAGCCTCTTGAATAAGTGGTGTTGGGAAAACTAGACAGCTACATGTAAAAGGATGAAATTAGAACACTTGTAACACCATACACAAAAATAAACTCAAAATGGATTCAAGACCTAAATGTAAGGCCAGACAATACAAAACTCTTAGAGGAAAACAGGCAGGACACTCTATGACATAAATCGCAGCAAGATCCTTTTCGACCCACCTCCTAGAGAAATGGAAATAAAAACAAAAATAAACAAATGGGACCTGATGAAACTTAAAAGCTTTTGCACAGCAAAGGAAACCAAAAACAGGATGAAAAGACAACTCTCAGAATGGTAGAAAAGATTTGCAAACGAAGCAACTGACAAAGGATTAATCTCCAAAATATACAAGCAGCTCATGCAGCTCAATATCAAAAAACAAACAACCCAATCCAAAAATGGGCAGAAGACCTAAATAGACATTTCTCCAAAGAAGATATACAGATTGCCAAGAAGCACATGAAAAGCTGCTCAACATCACTAATCATTAGAGAAATGCAAATCAAAACTACAGTGAGGTGTCACCTCACACCAGTCAGAATGGCCATCATCAAAAAATCTACAAACAGTAAATGCTGGAGAGGGAGTGGAGTGCACTGTTGGTGGGAATGTAAATTGGTACAGCCACTATGGAGAACAGTATAGAGGTTCCTTAGAACAGTATGGAGGTTCCTTAAAAACTAAAAATAGAACTACCACATGACCCAACAATCCCACTACTGGGCATATACCCTGAGAAAACCATAATTCTCTACCCCTAAGAGTCTCATCCTTGTGCGGTGTCTCTCTCACCCCAGTTACCCTGAAACTGGCACAGGGGCTCCTGTGGAGGGATCTCCAAGGGTCCCTGGGTTTGGAGGTTACCAAAGTCAAGGATGTGTCTGTTAAATGTTTTTAGCTCCAGTAGGAGAGCCAGGCAGGCGCTCCTTGTATACGGGTTTGCAGAGCATTTTCTGAGTATTGGGGAGCTAGGAAGCAGCAGGCACTTTCTCACCTGAGGTGAGAGTGAAAAACAACCACTTAGGAAAGCAGGCTGGCATTTATTATCTAGTAGAGGGGAAGATACACAGACACTGTGACCAGTGGATGCTGTGCTTCTGGAAATGTATAAGGATGATCAATGGAGTGATTTACATAATATCCCCAAACTGGAAACAACCCACCGTCCATCAACATTGATAGCATATATGCCCTAAATAAACGGAGCTATGTTTGTACAATTGAAGGCTATACATCTGTAAAGATCAACTAACTACAAGTAACTACAAGTAGGTGCAATGACGTGGATGTAACTCACAGACATAAAGTTGAGTGAACGGAACAAATTCAAGAATGTATACAGCATTAGTCCATTCGTGCAGAATTCAAAAAGAAGCAAAACTAAACCATCTTTTTAGGGATTGCATATAAAAGTGGTGAACATATGAAAAAAAGCCAAGAAAAATTATTATAAAAGTTGGGATAGGGTTACCCCTGGAGGAAGGGAAGTTAGAATCGGCCAGGGTTTCCCAGGGTGGAGGGGGGCTCCTGGGGTGCCTGGCAATGTTCTCCTTCTTAACTTCGGTGCTGGTGACAAGGATGTTTGCTTTACAATTATTCATTAAACCCATCAATTACATCTCACGTGCTTCTTTGAATATATGTTATATTTCACAACAAAAATACTAAGAAGAAAAAAAAAGCAAAATGTAGCAAAGGGATCTTCCAGCCTCCATGTCTAGAAATGGCCTCTTTTTTTACCTGTAGGCTCCCTTTATTTCAAGGACCTCAAGCAGCATGTTTGTCCAAGTCTCTGACCAGGGTCAGAAATCAGTAGGCTCTTATTCCCCAAGTTCTTCTATGAGCTTAGCCTTGTGCCAGATACTGGTGGGAGTCAGCGTGGGGAATGTGCTGCCTCCAAGACGACAAAAAATTATAAATAACAGTGAAAACACCAGACCAGGCTACAGCGACTTTCAGTGCCAGGCAATTCTTAGGAGACGGAGCTCTGTGAAGGCTTGACCATCAGCTTCTGCTGCTCCCGAGGATGGGTTGGCTGTGACAGCAGTGGGTGTGTGGAGGGTGCGGAGTGGGAGAGGGTGTTGTGACGAAAGGAAGGGATGTCACGAAAGATGCAGGAAGTTGTGGAGTGCTGGGGAGGCCAAAGAGGCCTACCTGACCAGATGGCCAGGTCCCCATGGGTGTGTAGGGGAGGCCAAGTATTGCTGGATTGATGGAATGGCTCAGGAGGGTTTAGAACACCAGGATGATGAATTTCCCCCGCATCCCCAACTTATTGCTAGTCTAGGTCAATCAGTCAATCAATAGATCATCACTCTGCTGCCCCCAGGAACATTATAGTCTAAACAATCAATAGAAGAGAATTGAACTGACAAGACATGTAGAAACCCTCAGAGAAAAATAGGTGAGTGAATATGAGAGAATTAAAATATAAATACAATGATGCTCTTTGCCAAACTCCATTAGGAAAAAATTCTCATCTGCCCCAGGAAACACATTGATCAAAAGTCCACAGGGACTGGAAAACAGCATGACACTTCTTCAGAAAAGTTAAACATAGAGTTACTATATGGTTGAGCAATTTTATTTCTGGGTATATACCCAAAGTAATTGAAAACAGAGACTCAAACAGATACTTTGTAAAGCCATGTTCATAGCAGCATTAGTCACAATAGCCAAAATGTGGAAAAAAACCCAAGTGTCTATCAGTAGACAACTGGATAGACAAAGTGTGGAATATACATACAATGGAATATAATTCAGCCTTAAAAAAGGAATGAAGTACTGATACATGCTATAACATGAATTAACCTTGATCGCATTAAGTGAAACAAGGCAGACACAAAAGGACAAATACTGTATGATTCCACTTATATGTCATCGTTTAATGGGTAGAAAATTTCTGTTAGGCATGGTGGAAAAAGTTCTCGAAATAGAGAGTGGTGATGGTTGCACAACCTTGTGAATGTTCTTAATGCCACTGAATTGTACACTTAAAAATGGTTAAAGTGGGGCTTCCCTGGTGGCGCAGTGGTTGGGAGTCCGCCTGCCGGTGCGGGGGACGCGGGTTCGTGCCCCGGTCTGGGAGGATCCCGCATGCCGTGGAGCGGCTGGGCCCGTGAGCCATGGCCGCTGGCTGGGCCTGTGCGTCCGGAGCCTGTGCTCCGCAATGGGACAGGCCGCGGCAGTGAGAGGCCCGCGTACCACAAAAAAAAAAAAAAAAAAAAAAAAATGGTTAAAGTGGTAAATTGTGTTATGTATATTTTACCATGCACTTGGAAAAAAAGCCTATAGGGGCTGTTATGAATGGAATGTGTCCCCCTAAATTCATATGTTGATATCCTAACAAACAGTGTGATGGTATTAGTAGGTGGGACCTTTGGGAGGTAATTAGGTCATGAAGATGAAACCTTCATGAATGGGATTCATGCTCTTATAGGATGAGACAAGAGAGCTTGCTTCCTCTCTCTGCTGTTAGCTATGTGAGGATACAGGAGGGCAGTCATCTGTCAACCAGGAAGCAGGACTTCACCAGACAATGGATCTGCTGGCACCTTGATCTAGGACTTCCAGCCTCTAGAATTGTGCGAAATAAATGTGTGCTGTTTAAGCCACCTCATTTGTGGTAATTTGTATTAGCAACCTCAACCAACTTAGACAGGCTCAAAAAATTGTTCCTGCATGTTGAGATAGAGGAGAGAGACCAGGGCTGTGGAATCATTTCTGAATAGCAGGAAAGACAGAAAACAAGGTAAAGTTTCCTCATTGAAGACTGAAGAAGGAGAAGAAAACACTGTCCTTGGTGGGTTTCTGGAGCTCTTCCTGTAGCCCCGTCAACATCAGAGATGACCCAAATGACCAATGACCGAGTAGACTTGGCCATTTTTTGAAAAGTAGCCCAGCTCTCTCCTTCCTGCACTCATGCCTAAACAAAGGCCAACCCCAGCTACCCTCCAAGGAGCCATTCCTTGAAAAAGTACTTTTTAGAATTCTTCTTTTAGAAGAACAAAAAACCCCCCAAAGTTAGCAAAAGGAAAGGAATCATAAAGATCAGATCAGAAATAAAGGAAAAAGAAATGAAGGAAACAATACCAAAGATCAATAAAACTAAAAGCTGGTTCTTTGAGAAGAGAAACAAAATTGATAAACCATTAGCCAGACTCAACAAGAACAAGAACAAATCAACAGAATTAGAAATGAAAAAGAAGTAACAACTGACACTGCAGAAATACAAAGGATCATGAGAGATTACTACAAGCAAATATATGCCAGTAAAATGGACAACCTGGAAGAAATGGACAAATTCTTAGAAAAGCACAACCTTCCGAGACTGAACCAGGAAGAAATAGAAAATATAAACAGACCAATCACAA
>NC_041215.1:80042053-80046298 GCF_002837175.3 Physeter macrocephalus
ACAATAGCCAGGAAATGGAAGCAACCTAAGTGTCCATTGACAGATGAATGGATAAAGAAGATGTGGCACATATATACAGTGGAATATTACTCAGCGATAAAAAGAAACAAAATTGAGTTATTTGTAGTGAGGTGGATGGACCTAGAATCTGTCATACAGAGTGAAGTAAGTCAGAAAGAGGAAAACAAATACCGTACGCTAACACATATATATGGAATCTAAAAAAAAATGGTTCTGATGAACCTAGGGGCAGGACAGGAATAAAGACACAGACGTAGAGAATGGACTTGAGGACACGGGGAGGGGGAAGGGTAAGCTGGGACGAAGTGAGAGAGTAACATTGACGTATATACACTACCAAATGTAAAATAGATAGCTAGTGGGAAGCAGCCGCATAGCACAGGGAGATCAGCTTGGTGCTTTGCAACCACCGAGAGGGGTGTGATAAGGAGGGTGGGAGGGAGATGCAAGAGGGAGGGGATATGGGGATATACGTATGCATATAGCTGGTTCACTTTGTTATACAGCAGAAACTAACAGAACATTGTAAAGCAATTATACTCAAATAAAGATGTTAAAAAAAAAAGAATTCTTCTTTTATTGTGTGAGCCCACCCTGGACGCTATTTGAAAAAGAAAATAAATTTAAAGATGCTGCAACATGTTTACATATACCCAATGGAAATTTTGCTTCTCAGACTGCTTGAGCAGAAAACCTCACATCCCCATGGCAACCACATTCCACCGTGACCACGCATCTCTGCCAGGTCACGCACCCATTTGTAAGCCTCAGCTCTTCAAGCCCCTCCTGTCAAACACATGGGGCCCAAATGATACCACCCACTGCGGTAGTTCCACGCCTCCAGGATTGCTGGTGAGGGCTTGTTCTAATCTGTAAGGGACGTTCCCAGAGACCCATCTAACCTGGGGCAGGGACCAGCTCTTCTCGGACGTCATTAAGAGACAGAGACTCTGGGGGAAACCATCGCCCTGTGGAAAGGCAAGGCTCTTGCAGCCTACTCAGGGGTTTGGAGCGCGAGGATGAGGGGTGTGCTGCTGACCGGAAAATCAGCCCCTTGGTAAGCACAGTCCCACATTCAGTAAAGACTCAGCTGATAATTAGATCCTTAATGCTTTATTCCCCTGAACAGAAATCATGACCCCTTTATAGGGTCTCCATGTCATCTTCCCTTTGATGTTTCAGAACAAGTACTTCTTTCAAATGTATGTTCTCAGTACCATTTTCAAATAGCATTTCGGAATGGCTGACCTATGATAAGGCCACCTTCCCCTTCCTCAGGGGGGTGGCCGCGGGCCTGTCTTCCCCCACAGTCACCCTTCCCTGCTGACACAAGGAAACCTTTGCAGGGGGTTGTGGGTAGAAATGAAAGCCTGCGATTTTGATGTTTCAGGGTCCCCAGCCCCTGACTGGCCAGCATCCCCCTCATCTCTCAGTTTTTATAGTCAGCGAGTTTTGAGATTCCAGGACTGAAGTCTCTTTCCCCACAAAATTGCAGAAAGCCTTGGGCCCTCCGAGAACTGACTTGGTATGTTTGCCCTTTGGATTATATTTGATTGGGTCAGACTTCCAGTGTAAGGAAGACATACATGAAAGAAAGCAACTGTTCATGTTGTTGTTGGATCACGGGGTTTTTTTGTTTTGTTTTGTTTTTGTTTTTCCTTTACTACTTTCCCTTGCCTTTGAGAAAGTACAAAGTAGGGGAGGGGAAGTGCTTCCTAACAGGCAGAGTTTCTCTGCATCTTAGCCTAAGGCTGGGCTGGGCTAGTCCTCTGCAGGGCCTTCCCTGAGGCTCCGCAACACCCGCCATAGAGGCGGGCACTTGGCAGGTATTCCTTGCACAATGTCCCCAGCTCCCCGCTCAGAGTGACCTTCCACCAAACCCTTTGCTTCCCCGACCATAAAGCTGGAAAAAGAAGAAAGAACAGTGGTTTATGGGGTGTAGGCAAGAAAAAAAATCTTTGGCATAACCCATATTCAGCTCAGTAGACATGGAGTGGTATGGACTTTGCAGAATGAGAGTCTGAAAAAAATAAAGTATAACTGAATCACTTTGCTGTATTAACATAAACACACTGCTATATATAACATAGATAACGAACCAGACCTACTGTACAGCACAGGGAGCTATACTCAGTATTTTGTAATAACTTATATGGGAAAAGAATCTGATTTTGCAGAATGAAAAGCTCTGGCTTTCCTCTGTAGACAGATAGCTATCAAATAGAAGTGAGCAGCAAGACAAAGAAGAAAGCATGGAGGGGAGAGAGAAGCGGGGAGAAAGAGGGAGAGAGGATCAGTGTCTCCAGGAATCCAGGCCTGACGCCTAGCCCAAGCATTTTTAGGTAACGCCTGGCTTTTCCTCCCCTGTCCTCCCCTCCCTTTCTTTCTTTCTTGACAAGATGAAGCTTCTTCCCTTTGGCAGCTCTGTTTTATCTTGCTACACCCAGCCAGAGCTATAAGGATTCAAGTCTGTCTTCACAGATGTTTCCTTTTAATCACAGTAATTAATATTAATGGTGATTAATTTTTAATGAGGACATATCAAGGAACACACTGGCAAAAATGCCCACTGGTAATTTGAATAACCTTGATTTTGTGAGGCCATCGTCCTTTTGGCTTGGCCACCTGTTTCACAGACAATGCATTGGATCCCAGAATTCTCTGATAATGTGTTAATTTCTCCTCCTAGATCTGGGACAAAACCAGGGTGTTTCCAGAGCAGAAACAGTGGGGGAAGTGAGCTGCCCTGACTCATTTCTCCTCCCACCTCTGAGGAGGCTGTGAAGGGACTCGGTGGGGGGATCTCCTCTGATCTTTCAGCAGTGCCACGGGGAAGAGGAATTGTTGTTACCTGGTGAGCATTCACTGAGGCTCATTCTGTGAAAAGCACAGTGCAAAGTCAAGTGGCTTTGGGAATCCAAAGCCAGAGGGCATCCTGGTTCCTCCTGCTCTGACAAAGTGGATGGATGCCTTATTCACGGGCCTCAGGGAAGGGTCCTCTGTAGACAGGCTGGTGGATGCCAGTGAACCCTCCCTCACTAATCATGTAGAAACCATTCATAATGTGCAAACTACCCTCACCCGGCAGCCAGCCCAGCACCAAGGTGCTGATGGTGGGTGAGGACGCTTCCAGGCAGGGAAGGCTGGTGTCAGCTCCCTCACCAGCAGCTTCAAGATGTCAGAGTTATATATTATTGATACGTGCCTAGTAGTTCTTCATTTCTCTCCAATCATTCATGACTTTACCTAAATCAATGTTTTGAAAACAGATGTTAAGGGAGAAAATGTTCTTAAAGAAGTTAGTAAGTTTGCAGAAAAACAAGGCTTTCCATGCACAAGTTGCCAGTTCACTTGATCTCAAGTTTTTTTTTTTAAGGCAAATCTTTTCAGACTCCTTATTATGCTAACATGATTGCAATCTTTATTTATTTATTATTTTATTTATTTCTTCTTGGTTGCGTTGGGTCTTCGTTGCTGCGCGTGGGCTTTCTCTAGCTGTGGCGAGCAGGGGCTACTCTTCGTTGCGGTGACTTCTCAACCTTCCGAGACTGAACCAGGAAGAAATAGAAAATATAAACAGACCAATCACAAGCACTGAAATTGAAACTGTGATTAAAAATCTTCCAACAGGGGTCTTCCCTGGTGGCGCAGTGGTTGAGAATCTGCCTGCCAATGCAGGGGACACGGGTTCGAGCCCTGGTCTGGGAAGATCCCACATGCCACGGAGCAACTGGGCCCGTGATCCACAACTACTGAGGCTGCGCGTCTGGAACCTGTGCTCCGCAACAAGAGAGGCCACGACAGTGAAAGGCCCGCGCACTGCGATGAAGAGTGGCCCCCACTCACCGCAACTAGAGAAAGCCCTCGCACAGAAACGAAGATGCAACACAGCCCAAAATAAATTAATTAATTAAAAAAAAAAATCTTCCAACAAACAAAAGCCCAGGACCAGATGGCTTCACAGGTCAATTCTATAAAACATTTAGAGAAGAGCTAACACCTATCCTTCTCAAACTCTTCCAAAATATAGCAGAGGGAGGAACACTCCCAAACTCATTCTACGAGGCCACCATCACCCTGATACCAAAACCAGACAAAGATGTCACAAAGAAAGAAAACTACAGGCCAATATCACTGATGAACATAGATGCAAAAATCCTCAACAAAATACTAGCAAACAGAATCCAACAGCACATTAAAAGGATCATACACCATGATCAACTG
>NC_041215.1:80046435-80047620 GCF_002837175.3 Physeter macrocephalus
GGGATCCTCCCAGACCGGGGCGCGAACCCTGTTCCCCTGCATCGGCAGGCGGACGCGCAACCACTGCGCCACCAGGGAAGCCCGCCCTTTACTCTTGAAATAACTGTTGAGCTCCCCAGTGTATTATCAGACTGCCTGCTAATAAAACCAAACTAAGCTAACTGGAATTGAAGGCATTAAGCAGAGCACCACGGCAGCCGAGCAGTGTTACAGAAGGGGGACGTCAGAGCGGGGCTTTGCAGGGTTTCGGGGGTCTGGGCTCAAGTGTTTAAGATGTGTATTTCATGGTGGGGGAATAGAGTCATTTAAGACTGGTGAACATAGCAAGGGTCTTGAGAGGTAGGCTGTGGTTTGATAAGCAAGCCGTTTGCCCAGGTGAGGAGTCCGTTGTCTCCGGTAAAGTGATCTGCAAGAATTTCCTGAAGCAAAGTCTTATCTTCCTCAGGCAAAGCTCTCTTGGAACAAAGAGCTAAGTCATGTTGACACAAGCTCTTAGACCTTCTACCTGTGTGAGGTTGGTGCAGGTTGTTGTAGTTCTGAGAACAATTTGTATTTCTTACATTTTGTGGAATGTTAGTCTCGTCAAATGTGGTCTGAGAAATATGGACTCCTTCTTAAAGTGGTTTAATATGGTTCCTGTTAGAACCCATCTTCTTCTTCTGACTTAATATCTAATTTAGGTTAGGCTATGCGATTTTTTTTTTTCTTGCGGTACGCGGTCCTCTCACTGTTGTGGCCTCTCCCGTTGCGGAGCACAGGCTCCGGACGCGCAAGGCTCAGCGGCCATGGCTCACGGGCCCAGCCGCTCCACAGCATGTGGGATCCTCCCAGACCGGGGGGCTTTCCATGCACAAGTTGCCAGTTCACTTGATCTCAAGTTTTTTTTTTTAAGGCAAATCTTTTCAGACTCCTTATTATGCTAACATGATTGCAATCTTTATTTATTTATTATTTTATTTATTTCTTCTTGGTTGCGTTGGGTCTTCGTTGCTGCGCGTGGGCTTTCTCTAGCTGTGGCGAGCAGGGGCTACTCTTCGTTGCGGTGACTTCTCATTGCGGTGGCCTCTCCTGCTGCGGAGCACGGGCTCCAGGCGCGCAGGCCCTGTAGCTGTGGCTCGCGGGCTCTAGAGCGCAGACTTAGCGCATGGGCTTAGTTGCTCCGCAGCATGTGGGATCTTCCCGGAC
>NC_041215.1:80049211-80049895 GCF_002837175.3 Physeter macrocephalus
AGGCTCAGCGGCCATGGCTCACGGGCCCAGCCGCTCCACAGCATGTGGGATCCTCCCAGACCGGGGCGCGAACCCGGTTCCCCTGCATCGGCAGGCGGACGCGCAACCACTGCGCCACCAGGGAAGCCCCCAGGCACATTTTAACATACCAACAGGAAATGCAACAGTCTGCACACCAGGGACACATTAGAATCACCCGAGAAGCTGTCTGCCCAGCGCTTGCGCACAGAGGGTTTGATTTAATTGGCCTGTAATAGGGCCTCAGGTGACTCTAATGTGTAGCCAGGGCTGAGAAACACTGAGCCAGTGGTTCTCAAAAGGTGATCCTGGGACCAGCAGCATCAGTATCACCTGGGGCCTTGTTAGAAATGCAAATTTTGGGGCCCCACCCCAGATCTCCTAATTCAGAACCTCTGGCGATAAGGCTTTTATCAAGTTCTCCAGGTGACTCTGAAAGACGCTAAAGTTTGAAAACCATTGCACTGGGCTAAAGCAGGGCAGAGTCAGAGAAGCAGGCCACCAGTGGGCTGAGGGCCTGGAGGCCTTACATTTATGACTACATTTTTTTTTTTTTTTTTTTTTTTGTGGGTACGCGGGCCTCTCACTGTTGTGGCCTCTCCCGTTGCGGAGCACAGGCTCCGGACGCGCATGCTCAGCGGCCATGGCTCACGGGGCCCAGCCGCT
>NC_041215.1:80050253-80050909 GCF_002837175.3 Physeter macrocephalus
CTCTTGTTGTGGAGCATGGGCTCTAGGCGCGTGGGCTTCAGTAGTTGTGGCACGCAGGCTCAGTAGCTGTGGCTTGCGGGCTCTAGAGCACAGGTACAGCAGAGACTGAGCACGGGCTTTGTTTCTCCCCGGCATGTGGGATCTTCCCGGACCAGGGCTCGAACCCGTGTCTCCTGCATTGGCAGGCGGACTCCCTACCACTGCGCCACCAGGGAAATCCCATGATTGTAATCTTAATAGAGGTGGCATTGATGCTTGAACAGCTGACCCTTGAACAATGCGGAGATTGGAGGCACCAACTCTCTGGCACAGTCGAAAATTTGAGCGTAACTCATAGGTGGCTGTATCTGCGGTTCCTCCACTTTCATGGTTCTGCTTCTGCTGATTCAACCAACAACGAATCCTGTAGTACGTATTTATTGAAGTGGACCTGCGCAGTCCAGATCCCTGCTGTTCAAGGGTCAACCATATAGTATTTACCAAACTTATTTGACTCTAGAGCCCTTTACTCTTTTTTTTTTTTTTTGTGGTATGCGGGCCTCCCTCTGTTGTGGCCTCTCCCGTTGCGGGGCACAGGCTCCGGACGCGCAGGCTCAGCGGCCATGGCTCACGGGCCCAGCCGCTCCGCGGCATGTGGGATCTTCCCAGACCGGGGC
>NC_041215.1:80055969-80060015 GCF_002837175.3 Physeter macrocephalus
GGCTTCCCTGGTGGCAGTGGTTGAGAGTCCGCCTGCCGATGCAGGGGACACGGGTTCGTGCCCCGGTCCGGGAAGATCCCACATGCCGCGGAGCGGCTGGGCCCCGTGAGCCATGGCCGCTGAGCCTGCGCGTCTGGAGCCTGTGCTCTGCAACGCGAGAGGCCACAACAGTGAGAGGCCCGCGTACTGCAAAAAAACAAAAACAAAAACATGCCCAGTGCACTTGTTCACAAACCTGGTAAATAGTAACCTTGTCTGAAGACTTACTCAGAATTTTATCTGAACACCTGCTTCTTACATTCTATGATCAGGCACTGCTCCTGTTCCTGTAATACAGATACACCTGTAATTCCAGTAAGTGCCTGCTCTAAAGTCAACCATATCTGTTACTTTCAGGAAAAAATTAGGGTGATTATATTCTAATAAGGCAACTGAATTCTCCTTTAAAAGGACTTTGTACAAAATGAACTTCAGTCCTGAGTACGTAGTAGCAGTTCAACAGATGTACCTAACCCAGGGACAGACCCATGTGATCAGATTTCCCTGACAAATGTGTTTCATGAGTCAAAAGCATCCCCTTAGTGTTTAGTGCTTTTCAGTGACCTCCATTTTAAAGAAAATGTCTATATTATATAAAACAAATCTCTGTACTTTATTAATCTATATATCCCATGTTGCTTAGTGCAATGACATTTTTCATATAGGCGACTGTGGTTGAGGAAATAGCTGTAATGAACTGCACCACCACAGTTTCCTGAATATAGACATTAATAAAACATACGATCAACTTCCTACTATAGCCTAAGGGTAAAAATATGGAAAAACTCCGTATTTCTGTCAGTTTCCGTTATGTTTGAGACAGTCTTGAAAGCACTAAGGATCGAAATGGCAAACATGGAAATGTGTCTTGTATTACTTTTTCAGTTCTTTTTCCAAATAAATTTACTTATTTTATTTATTTATTTTTGGCTGTGTTGGGTCTTCGTTGCTGCATGCGGGCTTTCTTTAGTTGCAACGAGCGGGGGCTATTCTTTGTTGTGGTGCACGGGCTTCTCACTGCAGTGGCTTCTCTTGTTGCGGAGCACGGGCTCTAGGCGTGCAGGCTTCAGTAGTTGTGGCATGTGGGCTCAGTAGTTGTGGCTTGCGGGCTCTAGAGCGCAGGCTCAATAGTTGTGGCACACGGGCTTAGTTGCTCCGTGGCATGTGGGTTCTTCCTGGATCAGGGATCGAACCTGCGTCCCCTGCATTGGCAGGCAGATTCTTATCCACTGCGCCACCAGGGAAGTCCCACTTTTTTTTTTTCAGTTTTTAAAGCAGGATAGAACTTTAGTTCTGGGAGGGCGCTCATTTGACAGATAAGGAAACAGACTCTGGATGGTCATTAGCTCAAAGCCACGGTGGGTGGCTAGTGACAGTATCAGGCCCATCGCCTGGGTTTCCGGGCCTCGTGTTGTGCGCAGAACACCATTCCCTAGTTGTCAGGTTGCTGCCTGAGATTCCTCCCAGGCGGTGTGGTCAGCTTAACTGCATGTCAACATCATGCATCTCTGACAAACCCCGAGCGTTTAGAAAAGTCATTCTTTTTAGTTAGCCCTTTTTCTTTTTCTGATGGCTCTAGAAGGAACTCCTGCCTGCCCTCCCAACGGCCCCAAAAAGTTGAGAAAACATTCTAGATTTTTGCCAGAGTATGCAAGAAGAAAAATAAATTCAATGAATGGGTATTCTATTTCTAAGCAGTTTTAAATTATTTTTTTAGGAGCTCAACGCAAAACTTTCAACAGTAAACAAAAGAGGTGAGAGGGTGTACTCAGTATTAAATAAATGGCCAAACACATTTTCCCAAATACTCTCAGTCATGAGAAAAAAGTGAGCTATCAATATTTTTGATTTCTAAAAGCCAAATTTAATAAATTAATAACTGCATGCCAGATAAAAACACAAAATTACAACTGAAAACTAATAATAATTTAACAGAAAATGCTCTGCGTTGTACTTTTTTATTGGTAGAGATAATTTACTAAAGTAACAAATCTGAAAACACATTTTGCTTTTGCTGGAAAGAAAGTACTATGCTAGAGAAGAACTAAGAGAAACCAGAAATAAAGCATTTTAGAAAAGCAGGCATATGTCATAGTCTATGGCGATGCGGCAGCCAGAGGTGCTGGTTTCTCCATTTGTGTGCATGTTTATGGAAGCATCAGAAACCAGTGACGCAGGACCCAAAAGCAAAGTCACGACAGAGTTACTCTGTGAAACATGCTGGACTACAACCACAGGCGACCCAGGACGAAGGGGTGGCGCAGACTTGGTGTCTCCTTTGTATGGGGTTCCCTTGCCAAACAGGGGGCTAATCATGCACTAGCTTGAGTTTCTCTTAACGTGATAAACACCCAGGACTACTAGAACTGGAAAGCATGTGTTCACTGTTTTACAAGGACAGCGGAGCAGTGCTATGAAAACAATGGGAAGTTCCTTCATTTTAATCTGGTTATATGCCCAAACTTCTAACCAAGAAATAATTCAGCTATAAGAGCCAATTAAATTACTATAAAACATTCCTTCATCTGTAAAACATTTCTTTTTTCCTTCAAACTAAAAATTTAAAATAAAATGTCTTCATTTTTGATAAGCAGCTCCACCACCAGTCTCTGATATCGTATATCGTTCAGGGCAGCCATGGCGTCTAGTTCTGGAGATCTCATGAGGGTTGGGCCAAAAACAATCCCAAGGTTCTCTGCATTCATCAGATTCTCCTTTTCGTGGAGGGTCACTCTGAAAAATACAAGGAAGGGAGGGTGACTTCACGTAGGCTACGGGGGTCTTTGGCATGCTGAAGCACTAAAACAAAAGATTCACAGTAAAGGTCTGTGCTCACTGATCAGCTCTTTCGCTAGGTTACTTCTCTGCACTTCTCCTTAACTTCAAAGTACTGACTTTCCTTAACGTAAATGACGTTAGTAAATAATTTAAACTTCTGGTGATCACTGGAGCTGAAGCCTGAATTGATGTGCTGGCCTGTGTGGAGTCAGTTCTATTTGTGGATTCGCCTGCCACAGCCTAGAGCTGCAGGGGTGTGTTTGTAAACAGGGAAGGGACGGGGTCATCTTGATAATTCCATCAGCTCTCCCTCCACTTTGGCGAGATCTTGTTTCCTAGAGAGCATTTCTGCCAAGTTGAATGGTTTATTGAGTAGTTAGGGAGAGAGTGGTAGCCATATTAATAGGAAATGGCTCAAGCTAAGCAACCTCATCAGGGAGCATATTTATATTCTTTTTACTGCTACAGCAAAGGCACAGAGACTATAATTTGAGAGTTATTCCTTTATTTTAGTGTGGAGTTCTTAACTGCATCCACATACACAGCAAACTTGAATTTACAAGTGAAGCATATTAAAAAAAGTTTTAACTCATGGTGCTTTTAAGGAGGGAAACCATGTAAATCCTTAAAAGCACCGTGAGTTAAATATTCACTTCTGGGTAACTCGCACCTAAAGGCATACAAAATAGATGTCAAGTTCTGCTGTTTTTTTTTTGTTTGTTTGTTTCTGATTGGTACTATATTTGGGAATCCTAAAGCCACCAAAACTTGGTCATATAATTTTAAAAACCTTGCTTCAACTGGGAGAGATGGAGGGTGACCAACCAGGGAAATAAAGCTATATCACCATCAATCACTTTAAAACATTCAACCAGAAGTAACTGAAATATTTTATTTTCCATTCTTCTCTTTACTCCTTACTTTACTCCATCACTTTTTACAGCAGGTTTCAATGTTGGCAACATTAATTCAATAATCTAAAATGCCAAGTCTGAAGTGCCTATTTTGGAGCAAGACATAAGTGAGCTTCCTTGCAAGTTGCTTCGTTCTTGCTTTATTATACTAACACTAGTGTCTTTACAGCTGCAAACTTTTCCCTTTCCACAAAAATTAATGCATGTCCTTGGCAGAATATTGGTACTTCTAACATATTTGGAACATATACTTGAACTGCAAATACATTTATGTAGGAATCAAGCCTGCATTCAGTATTGTAGTGCATTTTTTTT
>NC_041215.1:80066569-80098233 GCF_002837175.3 Physeter macrocephalus
GCATGTGGGATCTTCCCGGACCGGGGCACGAACCCGTGTCCCCTGCATCGGCAGGCGGACTCTCAACCACTGTGCCACCAGGGAAGCCCTATGACTACATTTAATGCCATCTCCTCGTGCTGATCAACCACTTCTTCGCTTCCTAGAATCACGGTGCACGCCATGAATTTTGGTATGTTGTATTTCCATTTTTGTTTGCCCCAAGGTATTTTTAAAATTTCACTTTTGATTTCTTCTTTGACCCATTGGTGTTCAGTAGCATGTTTTTTTAGTCTCCCCATATTTGTGTATTTTCCAGTTTTCTTCTTATAATTGATTTCTAGTTTTATACCATTGTGGTCAGAAAAGATGCTTAATATGATTTGTCTTCTTAAATGTATTGACTTGTTTTGTGGCTTAACATATGATCTATCTTGGAGAATGTTCCATGTGTGCTTGAGAAAAATATGTATTCTGTTGCTTTTGGGTGAAATGTTCTATACATGCCTGTTAAGTCTGTCTGGTCTAACGGGTCGTTTAAGGCCCATGTTTCCTTATTGATTTTGTCTGGAATCTATCCACTGATGAATTAAAGTCCCCTCCTATTATTGTATTGCTATTCTCCCTTCAGGTCTGTTAAAATTTGCTTTATATATTTAGGTGCTCTCAGATTAGGGTCATAAATATTTATAAATGTTATATCCTCTGGTTAGACTGACCCCTTTACTGTTATGTAATGGCTTTGTCTCTTATTATAGTCTTTGTCTTAAAGTCTATTTTGTCTGATATAACTATAGCTATCCCAGCTTTCTTTTGGTTTCTATTTGCATGGAATATCTTTTTCCATCCCTTCGGTTTCAGCCTGTGTGTATATCCTTACTTCTGAAGTGAGTCACTTGTAGGCAGCATATAGGTGGGTCTTGTATTTTTTATCCATTCAGCCACTTTTTGACTGTGGATTGGAGAAGTTAGTCCATTTAAAGTAATTTTTGATAATTGTGTACCTATTGCCATTTTGTTAATTGTTTTCTGGCTGTTTTTTATTTCCTCTGTTCCTTTCTTCTACTCCTGCTCTCTTCCTCTGTGACTTGATGATTTTCTGCAGTGGTATGATTAGATTCCTTTATCTTTTGTGTATTTACTATAGGTTTTTGCTTTGTAGTTACCATGAAGCTTACATAAAACAACTTATATTTATAACAGTCTATTTTAAGATGATAACAAGTTTAAGTGCATTCTAAAGCTCTACATTTTTACTCCCTCCCATGTTTTTGATGTCACAGTGTTCCTAGAATCTTGGGACAGAGCTGGCACTGATGTAGTTGAACTTAACCTTTGTATGCCCATATCATCTCCTCTCTCATATAGTATGGATACTATTTAAAAAAAACTTGAGCAAATTATTCCTCAAAACTTTGAATTTTCTTTGGTAAGAATAAAAACTGTCTTAGGAAAATGTTCATTGCTATGGAGAGGCATCCAAATATCAGGCCAGGCCTTGATTTTTTGCACGGACAAGCCCCAGCCTGTGGCTACATTTTACCTATAGACACATCAGAGGAAACTCACTGGTCTGAGATTGGTACAGTGAAAATCAGAAGATTTTTCTGTTTTCAGAACATTCCAAGTTTACAATATTTTACCTCTGGAGGGCCTTTCTTGCTAATATTCTTCATTTTAATCTCTAAACATTACCTCCTCTGCTTTTTGTGTTACCACAGTGACATGCGCAGTTAAGTAGTTATGTTTCAGAACTAGAAATGCATCTAGCTTCACATGCTGACATTACCTGCTGCAATTAATCGTGACTGTATCTGAACAATAATAAACACCCTAACACTTTCAGAGCTCCAAAAACTTGGTCAGCAACATGCTTATACTTCTTGTTTTGTGCCATCCTGTGGAATAAGCAATAATGGAAAAAATTTACATTGTCAAATATGCTATTACTGACTATATTAAAATAGTCTCTCTTCAGCAAAGAACAAAAAAACCTCATCAATCAGGGGTTTCCTTACACTATGTGTTGATGAATAAATCATATTTTTAGCTTAGCTCTTTCTTTTTGGTTTCAACACATGAAATATCAACTGATGTGAGATGCCTGTGTGATATGCCAGACTGGTGAAATAATTTTACTTTAAAAGTTATTTAAGCATTTGCTGAGAGGCCCCAATGACTTTGATAAGGTGGAAGAATGTGTTGAAATCAACAAATGTTTGAATCTATAATAACATTATTAATACAACCTTTTCTAGTAAAATTGCTAATTGGTCTTAAATAGGATTTGGTATACTAGTTATAACCTAAGTCCTTGCCTATACAAAATCTAGAGAAAACAACTTCACTTTTTTCCCTTCATTACTATTTGGGAAATGCTAGGGCTGTCACAGGCTGTTTTAGATAAATGGTGACTCTGAGCTGTCAGGTTGAGACAGCTTTTTCCAGAAAGACTGCCAACTGTGCGTGGAATTGGCCAAAATGAGCTAAGTGCACTCAGCTGCAGTAGACTGATACCATCATTGCCGAGCTTCATGTGATGCAGGGAAATGAGAGGCTAGTGAATCCACAGCAGAGGATGGCATGACACGGCCCTTTCATGCTCCGTTGTCCCATTCCAGACTGCACGCCCTCTTCACAGGGATAGGCAGCTAGTGCCGAGGCCCATAGGAAATAAGACAGTGAGGAAAAGGACAGGATTCAAGTCTCCCTAGGCCAAAATGATCTGGTAAGTTCCTTGAGAACTGGAGCTGACCTTGTTCCCAGGCTAACACAGTGCCTGGCCCGTGGGGAGGGAGCAGGCAGGAAATGGGTGTGGAATGAGGCGTGCGGATATATCGGGATGCAGGTCTGGGCTTCACTTGTTGAGAGAATGCAAGTGAGAACTAGATTGCTAAAAATTGGAGACGCTGGCCGATCCCTGACAACGCTATACTCCTCTCAGCCTTCTATATCCTCACACAACGCGTGCCAATCAAGGGTCAATCCCAGTGTTGGTGTGATGTGCGGTAATGAAGTATGTAAAGAGCACGGCTACTTCTGCTCATAAGAGTAATGCCTCTCACTTAACACTAGGAGACAAATGTGAATGCTGTACAGTTGCTACAGGCATATGAAGTTAAGACGCTTAAAGAGTTCCATAAGAAGTTATCCTCCCAATGACAAAAATATATAGTTGGGAGAAGACTTTGGAGTATTCTGCTTTTCCAATGTGCATTAAAAACAAAAACACTTTTGGCTTTTTAGGTGGACTCACCAATAATACGTAATCAGGTTTGGGACTATAAACTCTAAAATATTTTGTTAAAAATGAATAGTGTTGGAGCCCTGAACCTAATTTATTCAGAGGCCTTCTATTTGAGCTCATTAAGTAACCAGAAACATTTTGATAAATATCCATTCTTCCACTTAGGGACACGTTTTTCATCTCAATTCAGTGAAGAACTACTTCCTCTGGCCAGCTGGTATAACTGGCATTAAACACTAACAAGAATGTAGAGAAGGGAAAATCTTCCGTTTCTCAATAATTTCCTTAAAACTATATACAGAGAGTTGAGAAGAAATGGACTTTATGTTCAGGGCAGAGGATTGGCCGTGCTGCCAAATCTGTGGGTGATGGTGGAGCAGCTCACTGGTCCCTTCTCCCACTCCTGATGGGATGGAAGTTGAAGCCTCTGCCTCATTTTATAAAAGGTCACGATTTGAGAAATCTCCAAGTAGTCTTAGAAAGATATGTATAAAAGACTCCGGAAAATTATTGAGTAAGAGCCTCCCTAAGTGACTGAAAATTGTTCCTTCATTTCAAGAAGTGTCACCCGACAGTCCAAAGGTGCTCACCGATGACGTAGCTGTGATTTGTACCCGCACGTCCTGGGGGAATGAACCACACATCCATCTGTTTAAAAACATGCCCAGTGGGGCTTCCCTGGTGGCAGTGGTTGAGAGTCCGCCTGCCGATGCAGGGGACACGGGTTCGTGCCCCGGTTTAGTGTTTAGTGCTTTTCAGTGACCTCCATTTTAAAGAAAATGTCTATATTATATAAAACAAATCTCTGTACTTTATTAATCTATATATCCCATGTTGCTTAGTGCAGTGACATTTTTCATATAGGCGACTGTGGTTGAGGAAATAGCTGTAATGAACTGCACCACCACAGTTTCCTGAATATAGACATTAATAAAACATACGATCAACTTCCTACTATAGCCTAAGGGTAAAAATATGGAAAAACTCCGTATTTCTGTCAGTTTCCGTTATGTTTGAGACAGTCTTGAAAGCACTAAGGATCGAAATGGCAAACATGGAAATGTGTCTTGTATTACTTTTTCAGTTCTTTTTCCAAATAAATTTACTTATTTTATTTATTTATTTTTGGCTGTGTTGGGTCTTCGTTGCTGCATGCGGGCTTTCTTTAGTTGCAACGAGCGGGGGCTATTCTTTGTTGTGGTGCACGGGCTTCTCACTGCAGTGGCTTCTCTTGTTGCGGAGCACGGGCTCTAGGCGTGCAGGCTTCAGTAGTTGTGGCATGTGGGCTCAGTAGTTGTGGCTTGCGGGCTCTAGAGCGCAGGCTCAATAGTTGTGGCACACGGGCTTAGTTGCTCCGCGGCATGTGGGTTCTTCCTGGATCAGGGATCGAACCTGCGTCCCCTGCATTGGCAGGCAGATTCTTATCCACTGCGCCACCAGGGAAGTCCCACTTTTTTTTTTTCAGTTTTTAAAGCAGGATAGAACTTTAGTTCTGGGAGGGCGCTCATTTGACAGATAAGGAAACAGACTCTGGATGGTCATTAGCTCAAAGCCACGGTGGGTGGCTAGTGACAGTATCAGGCCCATCGCCTGGGTTTCCGGGCCTCGTGTTGTGCGCAGAACACCATTCCCTAGTTGTCAGGTTGCTGCCTGAGATTCCTCCCAGGCGGTGTGGTCAGCTTAACTGCATGTCAACATCATGCATCTCTGACAAACCCCGAGCGTTTAGAAAAGTCATTCTTTTTAGTTAGCCCTTTTTCTTTTTCTGATGGCTCTAGAAGGAACTCCTGCCTGCCCTCCCAACGGCCCCAAAAAGTTGAGAAAACATTCTAGATTTTTGCCAGAGTATGCAAGAAGAAAAATAAATTCAATGAATGGGTATTCTATTTCTAAGCAGTTTTAAATTATTTTTTTAGGAGCTCAACGCAAAACTTTCAACAGTAAACAAAAGAGGTGAGAGGGTGTACTCAGTATTAAATAAATGGCCAAACACATTTTCCCAAATACTCTCAGTCATGAGAAAAAAGTGAGCTATCAATATTTTTGATTTCTAAAAGCCAAATTTAATAAATTAATAACTGCATGCCAGATAAAAACACAAAATTACAACTGAAAACTAATAATAATTTAACAGAAAATGCTCTGCGTTGTACTTTTTTATTGGTAGAGATAATTTACTAAAGTAACAAATCTGAAAACACATTTTGCTTTTGCTGGAAAGAAAGTACTATGCTAGAGAAGAACTAAGAGAAACCAGAAATAAAGCATTTTAGAAAAGCAGGCATATGTCATAGTCTATGGCGATGCGGCAGCCAGAGGTGCTGGTTTCTCCATTTGTGTGCATGTTTATGGAAGCATCAGAAACCAGTGACGCAGGACCCAAAAGCAAAGTCACGACAGAGTTACTCTGTGAAACATGCTGGACTACAACCACAGGCGACCCAGGACGAAGGGGTGGCGCAGACTTGGTGTCTCCTTTGTATGGGGTTCCCTTGCCAAACAGGGGGCTAATCATGCACTAGCTTGAGTTTCTCTTAACGTGATAAACACCCAGGACTACTAGAACTGGAAAGCATGTGTTCACTGTTTTACAAGGACAGCGGAGCAGTGCTATGAAAACAATGGGAAGTTCCTTCATTTTAATCTGGTTATATGCCCAAACTTCTAACCAAGAAATAATTCAGCTATAAGAGCCAATTAAATTACTATAAAACATTCCTTCATCTGTAAAACATTTCTTTTTTCCTTCAAACTAAAAATTTAAAATAAAATGTCTTCATTTTTGATAAGCAGCTCCACCACCAGTCTCTGATATCGTATATCGTTCAGGGCAGCCATGGCGTCTAGTTCTGGAGATCTCATGAGGGTTGGGCCAAAAACAATCCCAAGGTTCTCTGCATTCATCAGATTCTCCTTTTCGTGGAGGGTCACTCTGAAAAATACAAGGAAGGGAGGGTGACTTCACGTAGGCTACGGGGGTCTTTGGCATGCTGAAGCACTAAAACAAAAGATTCACAGTAAAGGTCTGTGCTCACTGATCAGCTCTTTCGCTAGGTTACTTCTCTGCACTTCTCCTTAACTTCAAAGTACTGACTTTCCTTAACGTAAATGACGTTAGTAAATAATTTAAACTTCTGGTGATCACTGGAGCTGAAGCCTGAATTGATGTGCTGGCCTGTGTGGAGTCAGTTCTATTTGTGGATTCGCCTGCCACAGCCTAGAGCTGCAGGGGTGTGTTTGTAAACAGGGAAGGGACGGGGTCATCTTGATAATTCCATCAGCTCTCCCTCCACTTTGGCGAGATCTTGTTTCCTAGAGAGCATTTCTGCCAAGTTGAATGGTTTATTGAGTAGTTAGGGAGAGAGTGGTAGCCATATTAATAGGAAATGGCTCAAGCTAAGCAACCTCATCAGGGAGCATATTTATATTCTTTTTACTGCTACAGCAAAGGCACAGAGACTATAATTTGAGAGTTATTCCTTTATTTTAGTGTGGAGTTCTTAACTGCATCCACATACACAGCAAACTTGAATTTACAAGTGAAGCATATTAAAAAAAGTTTTAACTCATGGTGCTTTTAAGGAGGGAAACCATGTAAATCCTTAAAAGCACCGTGAGTTAAATATTCACTTCTGGGTAACTCGCACCTAAAGGCATACAAAATAGATGTCAAGTTCTGCTGTTTTTTTTTTGTTTGTTTGTTTCTGATTGGTACTATATTTGGGAATCCTAAAGCCACCAAAACTTGGTCATATAATTTTAAAAACCTTGCTTCAACTGGGAGAGATGGAGGGTGACCAACCAGGGAAATAAAGCTATATCACCATCAATCACTTTAAAACATTCAACCAGAAGTAACTGAAATATTTTATTTTCCATTCTTCTCTTTACTCCTTACTTTACTCCATCACTTTTTACAGCAGGTTTCAATGTTGGCAACATTAATTCAATAATCTAAAATGCCAAGTCTGAAGTGCCTATTTTGGAGCAAGACATAAGTGAGCTTCCTTGCAAGTTGCTTCGTTCTTGCTTTATTATACTAACACTAGTGTCTTTACAGCTGCAAACTTTTCCCTTTCCACAAAAATTAATGCATGTCCTTGGCAGAATATTGGTACTTCTAACATATTTGGAACATATACTTGAACTGCAAATACATTTATGTAGGAATCAAGCCTGCATTCAGTATTGTAGTGCATTTTTTTTTAGCATTCCTTCTCAATGTGTGCTATTTTACACAAGACAAGATACCTATGTATTTATTCATTCATTCAATAGATCATTTGTCCTTTCTTTCACCTTTGCTTTCATTTGATTCTTAACATTCGGATGTGGTACAAGTATAAGCGTCCGAGTTGGGAACTTGCCTCTTTAGATGTGCCATGAGATACCGGAGGGTTTCGCAGTGAGCAGGCGGCAGCAGTTTCAGTGCTTCATGAAGGGTTTCTAATTGCTCATCGGGATCCATAATTTCTACAGTAGCAAGATGAATACCAAGGAGAGAAACTTTAATAGACAACTGGTACAAATGGCCCATTTAATTCTATTCTTGTGGTGATCTTCTAAAACTGACAAGAAGTGCTTTCTCACAGGTCCTTGCCCACAGCTTTGGAAAGTATTTTTAAGGTTCAAGTCTCAGATTTCCAAAAGTTTAGTGTCAATGTGGCAATATCATTTACTTGGACTTTTGGAGAGAGCACCCAGTGTTTTCACTTGAGGGTCCTAAAGTCTGATAAATATGAAAATTGGATATTGGATGTATAGGATGTAACTATAAAAAATTCAGACACATAAATGTATGCAAGGATAAAAACATATATTCAAATAAGGTCATCTTAGAACATTACAGACATATTGAAACAATGTTGCACTGTTCAAAATATTTTGAAAATCTCCTTTCAGCAATGGTATACAAGCGATGCCAGCCCACTGGACTGTGCCCACTGCAACCCCTGCCAAATTTTTATTAATTGATATTCATGCTTTTTTCTTTGTAGACCAAGAAATGCATCATCCAATATTTACTTCCTTTATTCATTAGACTTAGTTTTAAATTATTTTGTTATATAAAAAAGTCAGTTCTACTCTCAAAGCACAATTCTTCTACTTAAGATATTCAGAAGAATGCAGTACAGACTTTGAAGGCAATTCCAAACGTTCTGAGTGACAACAGGATCCCTGAAATAAATGTGACTCTTACAAAGGTGTAAACTTTGAGGGGGACAATCTTCATTTGGATATTTTAGTTCTGTTTTGGCCAAAAAAACCACATTCCTTTGAGGTCACAGACTGCGTTTAATTCATCAATCACTTCCATATTCAGAAACAATAGACATCTTCGGAATTTCATGCGCTCAAAAAGAGGACCATAGCACATTCCTGCTTCTACCCAAACGTCAAGAAGATGGGGTGCCTTTAAACGCTGGGCTTCAGGGCAATTGCCTTTAAGGGCTGGTTAGCAGCCTTGAAATGCTGGAAGACCATATCTGACCAGAATACAACATTTTAGACACAAGACCAAGAATCCTACTCTTTCTAATTTATAAAACAAACCAACTCAACGGCAATATATTGGAGTCAGGTAAAAACTGATATAAGATGAAAGTGAAAAGTTCCTAGCATTGGCAGAGCAGATGTGATAAATTTCAGAATGTGAACAGTGACTGAAGCTTTTTAATTCAAAGAAACTTTGGCCATTTTACAGTTTCTGCCCAAAGCTTCCCCAGAGTTCTTGGTTCATTTCTTAGCAATAAAGAATATATTATTTGCCTTTTGCTATGATAAATAATGCATAGTCTTTGAACCATGCGGCTTTAAGGTTCAAAGTGCCAATTCATAACAGCAATAACATCTCAGATACTGAAATCCAATCATTTAATTTCTAGAACGAACAGAAGAAAATCCATTTACTATAGAAAACTACTACTTAGTTTTTACTTAGCTATAGTTTTTATGATTGGACTAATTAATTTGAAACTACAGTATTCTGGAAATTGAAAAAAAGAGTAACTTAGTTTCCTTGTCACTTCTATAGTTAATCTTTGTAAGGAGACTTTTGAGATAGTGTGAAATTAAGGACAGTGTAGGTGGCCTAGCAAAGAAACAAAATTCCCTGTTCACAGAAAGCTTACTTTCTACTGGAGGCAGTAGGCAATAAATATTCTATCTTACAGTTTATACTAGATTAGAATGAGCGCTATGCAGAAAACAGCAGGGTAAGAAACACTGGGAGGGCTGCGAGGGTGCAATATTACATGGGATGGTCAGGATAGGCCTTAATGAGAAAGAAAGTCTCATGTACAGACTTTTGAGGTAGGGAGGGAATGAAACCCATGGAGATCTGGGTGAAAATGGTTCCAGGCAGAGGGACATCTGTGCCATGGTTCTGAGGGGAGAGTGTGCCTGTAATGTCTGAGGAGAAACGAGGAGACAAGCGTGGCTGCAGGAGGCTGAGCAGAGAGGAGCAGACGGGGGTGAGGTCAGAGAGGTAACAGGGCACTTTATCACGGCAGGTGCTGCGGGCTAGTCTAAGAACACGGCATTTACCAAGAGAAATGGGAAGGTTCTGCATGAGGGAGGGTCAGGATCTGACATACACTTTTCACAGTATTGCTCCTCTGGCTGCCACGTGGGAAACAGGCTGTGGAAGGGCAAGAGTGAAAACAGAAAGACCACTCCGGTCATGATTACAAAAATCCAGGTGAGGAATGACACTCGTTTAGAGCAGGTGGTGGCAGTGAAGGTGGTAAGAAGTTGCTGGATTCTGGGTATATTTTGAGGGTAGAGTCCAGAGGGTTTCTTGATGAGGGATGTATGAAAAAGAGAATAATCAAGAATGAGCCAAGGTTTGGGCTTAGGCAATTGGAAGGATGGAGCCTCAATCAGCTGAGATGGGGAGGATCACGGGTGGAGGAGGTCTGGGGGGAAGATCAGGAGTTCTGTTTGAGGTGTCCTTCAGGCGTCCAAGTGAGCGTACTGACTGCGGACTGATCCGGGGTTTAGGGGGAGGTCCAGACTGGAGAAATAAATTTGGGAACATATGACAAAATGCATTTGACTATATGGATGTTAAATTGACAAAAAAATCTTCCCTGGAATTCATTTCTCTTTTTTCCCCACTTAGAAGAGTCTTGCCCATGATCAGTTCTTCAGAGAACACAAATCTTTAGCCTTAAGAAAACCACAGCATGATTTAAGAGCGAGACAGACACAGTGGAATGTACTCTGAGATGAATGGCCACCATCAGTTGTTCAAGTATACGAAAGGCCTGCATGTGGGAGAGGGTCACACCGGCACCACCGCCAATAGGAGGGAGTTAAAAGCAGGCAGATTTCCCTGCGCATCTGTCAGTGGACATCCGTCCACCAGCAGGCGGGCCGCCTAGAGAAGCAGTGATCTTGCAGTTACAGGGTATTTAAAAAAGAATGTGCTGTAGAAGAAAGTCCAGTTATGTGACCCCTTAGAGTATCTAAAAACTCTAAGATTCTACGGTTCTTAATATAAAATTATGTTTACTCAACAAATATTTTTGAGCACCTATTACGTGACTGGGCACTGAGGGAAAACAAACAGGAGAGGACCCCTGCCTCTGAGGAAGTTACAGTCTACTAGGAAAGACCAGACACGACTATAACTTTGGCAGGAAGGAACAAGGCTGTGAAAGAAGCCCAGCCAAGCGCGATGGGAATCCAGGGGAGAAAGGCGGCCTATGGCTGCGAGGTCCAGGGAAGGTCTGGAGGATTTGGGGATGTGGACATTGTGAGCGCAGGAAATGAGGACTCTGAACCTGCATCAGATCTAGTTACAAGCTCTTTGAAAGAATGTATTGTCTAATTCTTTACAGAGAAACTCGAATATAAGAAGAATAAAACTTAGGCAAGCAAAAGGGGTGAATCAGTGGCAGAGCTGAGGGGAAACTCGGCAAGCTACCAGGCTTCTCTTCAGGACATTTTAAGTTGCTAAGGACAAAGAACTCTGGGTTTTCTCTCTGAGTTGATCTGACTCGCTCAAGGTTCCACACTGACTGAGTCATGTAGCTTTTCTAAGATCTTCTGGGAAGAGCTCTTAGACTCCTTGGCCAGAGGAAGGTTTCTCCATTCAGCCTGACCAGGAGAGCTCAGCTGTGGCAGTGCTGTTTTCACGGTGGTTGGGAAGCCTCCGTGCATGCTGGGTTATTGAGCACGGCCTGTGAGAAGCATCTGTCTTCTGTGCCTTTGTATTGTAGGGCACCAATTTCTTCACTGGGGAGAGGGAATGAGGAAGAAGTGCTGGGTAGACCAAGGCTTCTAGGTGGTTCATAAGTGAGTTTCCAGGGGATCATGAAGCTCTTCAAGATTTTGGTTGGGATGCCCTGGCCTCCTCCACCCTTGAATCCTTTTTTTCATTTCCTGCTACCACTCCCTTCCAGCTTTCACCCAGCAGCTTCTCCAAGGGAGGCTGCAAGAGCAGAGCTCAAACAGCTTTTGCAGGAGAAAGCTTTAACACAAACTCTGATTTTTTTGTTGGCAAGGGCTGCTAATAAATGCCAGACACCTGAGACCTGAAAAACATGGCCCCAGTTGTTTTAGTGGCTGAGATACAAAAAAATTCTGAGATACAAAAAGCTCATCGGGAGGGGTGAGCTAGCCCTCCTGCCCTTTGTTTGGAAAGGGTTCCGCCCCTCCCCTCCTATCTTCCTCCTCCATTTAAGCCTTTTGTACCCTGTTCCATCAGGCGAGCCAGGCTGTGTGTACAGTGGAGACAGCATGGCTTTGACAGATGTGGGTTTGAATGCCAGGGCCGCCTCCTCTCACCATGTGACCCTGGACAATTTACTTACACCTGTAACATCTCATTTATTCTAAAACAACATCATGGGTGTAAAGTGCCTAGCACCATTCCTGACACCTAGTATATGCTCTATAAATCTTAGCTTCACTCATCTTCCTTATCTGCTTATACAGATAAGAGAATGGCTGTATCTATGCATCTAAAGAATAAAACAGACTCTACTACTAGGAAAGACATGTTACAAGGACACAATGTTCCACAAACTTTTTGATATCAGTATCAAACAGGTACAGTAAACATTTATATTGTGTGTAAGTATTATGCCAGGGTTTTTGATGTCACACATCAAAACAGTTTTATATTAGAAGGAAATGGAATTTCTACCTTGATTTAGGAAAGTTTCTTTCTCACGATGTGCTTTCAAGAGCTCTCTGAGGGGTGACATAAGGGGGCTTGCTGATTTCACACCGGAGGGCTGTTTCAGACACAAACCCAAGAACGGTGACAAATGTTTTGGGAGAATAATAAAGAGGGGAGATTGTCCTCAGCAACTCAGGTGGGTGTGGGGAAAGAAGGTGAGGTAGTTTGGGGGTGTGGGGCAAAAGGCCTTAAAATCCATAAGGAGTGCTTAGGTTTTTCTTCTAAGTAGATAAAGGGGTTGTGTAGCATTCATACCCGGGGTTTGTAATCCTGGCTCTGTCCTGTGCTAATCAGATGCCCTTGGGGTAGCCACAGAGTCAAGTTTCAATTTTACTAGCAAGCAACAAGGGGGCAGGAACACCATCCAGTGGAGCCCCCAGAGTTGTGCTGGGGGTCAGAGCAAACCGAGGTCTGAGCAGCCCTTCGCAATACAGGTATATGTCAAGTGCCTTCCAGGTTAGTGGCTATCTGACTTATCTCTGGGGAGGAAACCTCTGCCCCACCAAAGAAGAACCCGTAAGCTCCCTCAGACAATTTTCATGATCTGCCCTGAATCCCCAATTCCCATGGAAGAGATCTAGAGTCTTTTCAGGCTTCTAACATGAAAGTTTGTAAAAACCAGTGTAATTCTCACAGCTGTTCTCTACATGAGACCTTGAGCTGACCCGCGAGAAATCAGGGCTCCATGGAACTAACCACAAAAATTCTCAACACAAGCTCTGAAGGGGAAACTGAAAGTTAGAAAAAAGAAAGTTTGTACTTGTGAAATTTCAAAATCAGAAAGCAAATCAGTGTTACTAAGGAAGTGATGTTATTATTTAAAGATTAACACAGCATATGGTTTTTAAGAGAGAAAAGTAAATGACAGAAATAGCCTATCTTTTCTAAAAAATGGTAATGCCAACACTTAAAATCTGTTAAGAATTCCCTTCTTTAAAAAAACAAGTGTAAATTACAGGTATGATTTTTGCACCATAAATAAAATTTGGCAAATGAACCTTTGCTTTTTCTCATTTTCATCTTAACTAGAACTTAAAAAATAACTTTTTGATCTAAAATAGTGCTCCTTAAAGTATAATCTATGAACCCGTGCCAGTTTGCAAACTGCTTATTAATGGCCTGTCACAGGATAAGGACAGAAATTGAGAGTAAGAATTTATATATTTTATAGCAATCTGACAGAGTAATCTTCACACTTGCTGAATCTAATAACAAATAGTTGGTCTTGTTTTTTCAATTTTATTTTTCTAGTTATTTTTATCTTATTTTACAAAAGTACTGGTCCATATCTAAGAGAACTGGTATAAGCCTTACTTTGGAAAATACATTGCAAAGATGCTTCTGATGGTAGAAGTCATAAACAACCTATGTTAGAGAAGAGTTCAAAATTCTTGTGAGTGTATTAGCCAAGGAGAGACGCCAGGGAGAAATATTTCATAAAATGCATTCAAGATACTCAGCAGAAAAAACAGGAGATGTGATTACCAAGAAGAGGTGATTTGTCAGGTTACAAATGCACGCCTTCATACTTACTGGCAGACTCTATAAACTTAGGGTAAGCGTCGTATGTGATGAGTGGAATTGGTAAATCTCTGAAGTACAGTTTCAGTGCACCAGTGATAATGTTGATATCTTCATACATGTTCACAGAAATATCTGCTTTCTCACCATCTTTGAAGGATGTTAAAAGAAACAGAAGTAAATATCTGGATTCATAGCACTTTTAACAAATAACATTTTTGTATACTGTTTTTAAAGATGAGCAATGCTTCAGTTTTTTTTTTTTTTTTTTTTTCGGTTCGCGGGCCTCTCACTGTTGTGGCCTCTCCCGTTGCGGAGCACAGGCTCCAGATGCGCAGGCTCAGCGGCCATGGCTCACGGGCCCAGCCACTCCGCGGCATGTGGGATCTTTCCGGACCGGGGCACGAACCCGTGTCCCCTGCATCGGCAGGCGGACTCCCAACCACTGCACCACCAGGGAAGCCCCAATGCTTCAGTTTTTAACATCAAATTCACTGTGCTTAAATATATATAATTTTTTCTGTGAAAGACAATCTATTTTTTTGAATTTTATATTCTGAAGTTACCTATTTTTCCATGTTTAATGATGGAGGGGAAAAGTACGAGATGACTGAGGTTAACAGAAATATTTTTAAATTTCATGAGTACTTGAGAATTCCTAGGGGAATAATGTGGGGTTACTTTTCTTTTCCTTTTTAAAATAAACACAGAGAATGTGAAAAATAACAACTGAGGTCCTCCCAACTTACAAAAGACCCAGCACAAGAGGCCACCTTTGATTCACCCCAGGTTCCCACACCTAATGTTAGATCTTGCCTGAGCCCTGGGGGAAGGAGAGGTAGTGAGAAGTGAAAAAGCAAAACAAAACTTTAGAGTGTTGAGATAACAAGAGAAAAAATTTTAAAATAAGAGGAAATTTTAGAGTTGCTGGGCCTTATGACTCTCAAGCAAAGCTGGCCTTCTTTCAGGTGGCCCCCTCTGCCCTCCCCCTGCACTTAGTACTTTGTTAAAACAGCTGAATTTTCATCTACTAAAGACTTAATTAGTGTCTACTCTGAGCTAGATCTTATACTAGATTTCTTTTATTCCATTTAGCTTATGAAAGATTTTTAATGATTAAAAAGCAGCCTCTAACATTTGGTAGTGTATATATGTCCATGCCACTCTCTCACTTTGTCCCAGCTTACCCTGGCTGTTGTAAATAGTGCTGCAATAAACATTGCGGTAACGTGACTCTTTTTGAATTATGGTTTTCTCAGGGTATATGCCCAGAAGTAGGATTACTGGGTCGTATGGTAGTTCTATTTTTAGTTTTTTAAGGAACCTCCATACTGTTCTCCATAGTGGCTGTATCAATATACACTACCAAATGTAAAATAAATAGCTAGTGGGAAGCAGATGCACAGCACAGGGAGATCAGCTTGGTGCTTTGGGTCCATCTAGAGGGATGGGATAGGGAGGGAGACACAAGAGGGAGGGGATATGGGGATATATGTATATGTATAGCTGATTCATTTTGTTATACAGGAGAAACTAACACATCATTGTAAAACAATTATACTCCAATAAAGATGTTTTAAAAAAAAGCAAACATGTATTCAAAAATAAAATAAACCATGATAAATGTCAAAAAAAAAAAAAAAAAAAGCAGCCTCTTTCCTACACAGCTATTAGAATGGCTAGAATCCAGAACACTGATAATACCAAATGCTGGCAAGGATGTGGAGCCACAGGAACTCTCTTTGGTTGCTGGTGGGAATGTAAAGTGGAACTGCCACTTCGGCAGACAGACAGGTTCTTGCAAAGCTAAACAAACGCTTACCATATAATCCAGAAATCACACTCCTTGGTATTTACCCGAAGGAGCTGAAAACTTTTGTCCACACAAAAACCTGCACACAAATGTTTACAGCAGCTTTATTCATAATTGCCAAAAAAAATGGAAGCAAGACGGTCTTTCAATAAGTGAACAGAGAAACTGTGGTACATCCAGACAAAGGCATATTATTCAGTGATAAAAATAAATGAGCTCTCAAGCCATGAAAAGACACGGAGGAACTTTAAATACGCGTTGCCAAGTAAAAGAAGCCGGCCTGAAAAAATTACATACTGTATGATTCCAACTATATGATATTATGGAAACGGCAAAGCTATGGAGTCAGTAAAAAGATCAGTGGTTGCCAGGAGTTCAGGGGAGGAAGGGAAAGAAGAACAGGTAGAGCATAGGGATTTGTATGGTAGTGAAAGTTCTGTATGACACTGTGATGGTGGATACATGATGTTATGCATTTGCCAAAAACCACAGAACTGTACAACATAAAATGAACTTTAATGTAGACTACTGACTTTAGTCAACAATAAGGTATCAATGTTGGCTCATCAATTATAACAGATGTACTGTATGAATGAGAGATGTTAGCAGAGGAAACTATGGGCAGGGGCAGGAGAGGAGGGATTATATGGAAAATCTCCCATGGCCAGTGGCTGGGAATGGACATGCTCAGTTGCTACCTTTCAGAGAAAAAGAAATGCCTAACATTCAATCTGGCGTAGATTCAAGGTTGTTCCTGATGCCATTACTTCACATCATTTTCTTCAATCTTATCAAATATGTGGGCTTACCTAGATTTCCTCCTACTGGGTTGGTAATAATATCTCATTTATTTTGTCTTCTGTCTCCGTTGGCTGTAAGAGGTCTGTGATGGGAGGGGAGCGTAATGGAACTAGAAATATGTACTTGCAAAGGAAAGAGGCTCTTTACGATCACAACTCCTACTGTTTCACTTCCTGTATTCAAGTTTACAGTTCCTTGGTACCACCTATTCCAGTGCTCAAAACAAAGACAAATTGGAGAACCATGGCAACAAACCTTAATTTAAACGTTAGTTAAAAGAAAAGAAGTCCCATTGAGCTTTCCTTTGGCTGGGTCCTTCCTCCCACAGTGGGAGGTCTGACGCCAGAAGGTCCCCAGTTCCTCTCAGATTCCTGCCCTGACATGAGCTCATACTTTGATAACGAGATGCCGGGGAGGCATGCACAGCAGGCAGAGTTAGGTGGGCCACCGCAAACCTGGAAAATCTGAGATCTGTAATGACTTAGATTCCCTCCCCTACCATCCACCTCCACTGTTTTCTCCATGGTTCTTGGTAAATTTAACTGCTATGTATACATTTTGGTGAACGTGGACCAGCCTTGGATATTCAAATGTTGGTAAAACAGTTAAATTTTATGCTTATTTCTCACCCTGAAATTTAACAGTTCAATACTTACAACTAATACAAAAAAATAATAAAAATTATAAGCTAAGTCTTTTCATTTGGCATAATAATCATTAATGATTTAGAAAAATAATGGAAAGAATAACATAAGAAATTGTGCCTTTTTTAGCAGAGAGTTATTGTCCTAAGTTAATGAACCTGCTGGAAAACACACCTCTGTCAAAAGCCATCTTGACATCTTCAATTAGGTCACTAAATCCTGAGACTCGGTACAGTCCTTCAGAATTAAGACCTGTAGAAATAAAGCAGGGAAGCTAATTAGTTTCTTTGGAATTATGCCTTTTCTTCAAATTTTAACTTCTCATACTTTAGGCTGGGGAAGTAATGTGTCAGGAAGAATGATGAAATATACATGTTTAGAAACCTCTTCGTACTTTTCTCCTAAAATAAAACCATTTCACTCACAGTTCCTTAATTCTGACCTACTGTCACTTGAATATCTGTAATTTGGTTAATCATTTTGTCTAACTAGATCAAATACCTTAGGTCTTAAGGGAAATTATTTCATCACTCCCCTTACACCATAAATTCTTTTGCATAACAGAAGACTAAGATAAACTATATTAATAGGCATATAGCAGTTTTTCCCAAGTGGCAAAGAATAATTAGGGTGCATGCAGTTCTGGTTTTTGGTTTTTTGGCCTAGGATAGTTTTAAACAGAGCATTTATACCTTTGCTTTTTGGACCTAAGAAAAAATATAAAAACTGAAAAATGAACTGGTACCTACATATCAACTTTTATAGACAGGAAGCATCAACCATAAATATATTTTAAGCGTATTTCTTATAACTGGTTAAATGTACCTTGAAATCATGCTGGTTAATTACCTGTTAACTGATTTCAGACTTTCAGATAATTTGTTATGTGAAATCATTCCCCCTAAACTTGCAGAAGAAAACCTGGTTGTGCAGTGAGTTACGACTGCTCTGAACCTTGCTGGAAACACCTCACCTCGAGATTCAATCTCCCTGATGCACATGTCCACCACCATGGGCCGCTTAGTGATGTGGGCTTTCACGAGTGTTGTCAGGTCACAACTGTACACCTTCTTGACATGTTTCAAGTCTGGCTTACAGTCATTTGGGACCATCTTGGAACACTGCTTATGAACATTCAAACCACAATCTAAAGAATAAAGAAAGGAAAAATTCATTTTTATTTTCAGAATTTTGAGCATTCTGGAGTGTTTATTTTGGCAAGACACTCCAACTTGAATTAGGTTTAAAAGGGGACTAGCTTCCAGCCTGCAGAGTGGGGGAAACATTCTTCTCATTCTTTAGGAAAATTCTGATTTTAAGTTAGAAGACTAGAATTCTAGCTCATGTTCTGTCATGATCATTGTATGATCTCAGGAGAATACCAACCCAGGCCAAACAAAATTAGTAAGTGTTCAATTAAATGTCTACAAAATGTAATATTACACCAACTAGCCAACTAAAAATTTAAAGTTCCATTTCTTTAAAGTTATATAAAAAATTATATTCAATGTGGATATAACTGCATTTTAATAAATCTGATATGAGGTGGAATTGAACCTCCAAAAGTAAGAGTATCCCAGGGCCCTCTTAAATTGATGCTGCTCATGTTTGTATCTACTCCTAACTCTTTATATATATGTATAAGATAATGAATATAGAATACATCTAGTAGCTAAAAATAGCCAGTTATTATGTGTTACTACTATTATCTACAGCTTACTAATGCCAAGCACTATTCCAATTGCTTTACATTATTTACAGAAAACTCTATAAACCAGGTACTTTTATTCTTCTCTTTCATAAACCTGATGAAACCAAGCACGTACGTGTTAAGTAACTTACCCACGGCATTTAGTACATCTGAGCTGAAATTCAAGCCTACAAAGATTGTAGAGTCCACGATTTTAACACCTATACCATATTGCCTCTACTGAAGTTGTTCCTTTGCTTTGTCATTTTATTGGGTTATAGCTTCTAAGATGCCAGAACCCAAATATTTTCTAGTTAATATTTTGAGGTATTTTATTTTCAACAAGAGCACAATGGCATTTTAGAAGAAATAGAGAGGAATACAAATATTTTGCTAAATTGGACCTAAGAGACATGGACCATACCTGAATAATTTAACTAACAATAAATGTCACCTTTATGTTTGTTTAAAATATTACCCATTTGTTTTTAAGTTCATGAAAACTTGATGCTGACCTCTCATAAATCCAATCCAACTGAGGTACACACAATTTATAGCCAGATCTTAATGGATTTGAAAACCAAACAGTCCCACTACCACTGTCTGTGGTCCCTGAGCAAGCTTCAGTTTTGCTTGCTGTTTGGGCAGAAACGGGAGCATGACATTTACCTCACAGAATTGTTATGAGAATTAATAAGGCAATGCATTCAAGGTGATTTGCATATTATAAAATGTTAGACAAATACTAATGATCATCATCATTATTATGACTTTTGGTAAAGCTGAAATCTAGTTATATATATGGCAGTAACAGTTAACAAAGACAAGGAAAACTAGCCAAAACTTATAAATAGAATTGTTCTTTCATTAAATGTGTAGGTATTACCAACTTGAAAAAAGAACTTAAGGCTTGTGGTGATTCTAAGGGAAGAAGTCATGTGTACTGAGCATCTCCCATGTGCAAAAACAGGCTAGGTGTAGAGGGAAGCTGAGTCTTTGAACATGTGTGTGTAAGTGAACAGCACTGGCAATGGCACAGCCCATGCTAATAGTGTCCAAACATCGTCATCACTAAAGAACAGGTGCTTCTTTGAATACGTAAAGGCTGCCAGAGCAAGGAGCTCGATCTGTACCATCTGAAGAAATGACCCAACACTGTTCTGTGTAGTTAAATAATGTCCAAATGAATACATAACCCAAACCCCAAATTCCTCTTTATTCTATATTAGATATAAATAAGATTTCTGATTCAATCATAAGGCAACTCAATGGCAATGGCCACTTAAAGGACCTCATTTCCCCTGAAATTTTAATGTTTTGTATAACTTCTGTAATTTAGAGTTAGATCTAGAATCTATTAGTTGTGTGATTTTGAGGGGGTTACTTAAACTTTCTGTGCCTCAGTTATATAAAATGGGAATAATAATAGTATTTATCCATTAATATTAGATTATTAGGTTCTATTATTATGTTAATGAGGCTTTAATGTTAATACACATAAAATGCTTACACATAGTAAATTATAATTGTTTACCATGACTCTGTTACTATTTAAAAGAATGAAACATTTTGAGAGGCCTTTCCTAGGTAGTGCCCCAGGGTTCATTGTAAGGCATTGTCATAATCAGCTTAAGGTCAGGAGCTAAGCTGACTTCTAGGCAAATTCTGTGTTCGTCAGATGTGAATGCCAGGTCCTGAAAAGGACTTGGACGCTGGGGTTATAGCTGCTTCCTCATCTACACTGTTCTTTATACATTTCATTTACATAAACGTACCTCCAAATAGGTACATCATTTTTCTCTGACTGCTTTCACCAAATTTGGGGAGTCTTCAGCCACCAGTTTTTTAAATATCTTTCACCCTCTCACTCTTTATCCTCTCCTGGGACTCCAACAACACAAATGCTAAATCTTCTGTTACTGTTCTGCAGGTCTCTGAAGCTCAGTTCACTTTTAAAAATCTATTTTTGCTCTCATTTGAATTGGATAATATCTACTGATCTATCTTCAGCTTCACAGATTCCTTCCTCTGACATATCGTATCTACCATTGAGCCCATCCCGTGGGTTTATTTGTTAATAAAATTTTCAGTTCTAAAATTTACATTTAGTTCTTTCTTATATCTTTATTTCTTTTCTGATATTTCCTATTTTTTTCATTTGTTTCAAGAGTGTTTCTAATTGCTTCTTGGAACGTTTTTATGATAGCTGCTTTCCTTGTCTGATAATTCCAACATCTCTGTCATCTCAATATTGGCGACTGTTGATTGTCTTTTTTCATCTGAGTTGAGATTTTCCTGGTACTTGGTATGAAATGTAATTTTGAACTGAATCCTGGATATTTTGAGTGTTATAAGACTCTGGTTCCTACTGAAATTTTCAATTTTAGCAGGTAGTTAACCTGTTTAGATTTAGAATGCACATCCTGGCACACTTTCATAGGCTGTGTTTCAAATGTCAAACTAGGTTACAAAGCCTTTGTAATGCTATTGCAGTGCTGTTTTGCCTGCCAAACTTGTATGTTACTCAAATGGCAGGATTCTACCCTACATTCTGGGGAGGGAAGAGGGCCATATCCTAGTTATTACTGCAGGGTAGGGATGGAAGTCAGGGTTTGCCCACAAACCTGGTCGGGGAGGAGTGCTGTGCTGCATGGAACTGCAGGGAGGGCACGGAAGAGAGTTCCGATCATGGTCTCAGCTGCCTCATTACTGCAGGTCAGGAATGAAGACAGGGCTCTGCCCGTAGACTTGGGCTGAGTGGGTGCTGCTTCTACTATAGGCGGGGGGATGAAAGTCAGGGTTCCACCCACAGTCTCAGCCAAGGAGGGGTTCTACTTTCTTCCTGCAAGATGGTGATGGAAGACAGGGCTCTACTCACAGACTCACAGGAGAGATTGCAACCTTGTTACTGCAGAGTGGGATGGAAAACAGGGTTCTACCCACAGACTTCTGCTACAGCATCCAGCAGAAGTCCGTGGGTAGGGGTAGCAATGTGGCTTTATCATGGTGTTCACCTGGAGAATGGTAGATACGGCTAAAAGACTTCTGTCCAGCTTGGGTGCCCTTTTCCCAGGGCTTTGGCTAGGAAGAGCCAGCTTTTCTTGGGATTTGTCTGTGCCTATTGGCATTTATGGGTTGTGGGTATCTTTAATGCTCAGGCTGGGATACACAGGAGTTTCAAAAAAACCCAAAATCCAAAATACCACCAGGCAACTTGCTTTTGGGTTCCTTGAGTCCTGAAGTCCCTAATCAGCCTTCCTTCTTTTACCCAACTTTCACAGTCTTTTGATAATTGATGTATAAATTCTGTCCAGGGTCTTTTGTTATCATTATTGTGAGGAATAAAACATATTTATTCAACTCGTCTAAACTGGAAGAACTCTTACATAATATTTTAAAAGTATAAAAGTCAGCAGAGCTTCATTATCTAAAAATGTTGATGTGCCTCATACTTTGTGTACACAGAAGTCACAGATCCAGCTGGAAATGGCTGTTAGTAACAACCTACCCCAGTGTCGTCTTTTCACAAAGACAATGAAGCTCAGAGAGGCTAAGTGACTTGTTCAAGTTGCTCAGCCAGAAACTGGTAGAACTGAGATTTAAACCTTGGCATCCTAATTCCCAGCCTGTGCTCTTCCCACTGAGTGATATATATACCACCTTTCACCAGCAGTACACCATGTACGCTGAGTTATTGTTTTCAGGGTTGAAGATGAATTTGCTATTTTCAACCTCTTTTTCAATAATGTATGTTGTACCTATTATTTGTTGTATATACTTGAGTTTAAAAGGCTCTGCTATATTTTACTGTTACAGAAATCTATATGTGATTTGGCAAGGACTTTTAAAAAGCAGTGATAGGGCTTCCCTGGTGGCGCAGTGGTTGGGAGTCCACCTGCCGATTCAGGGGACACGGGTTCGTGACCCGGTCCGGGAGGATCCTGCGTGCCGTGGAGCGGCTGGGCCCGTGGGCCATGGCTGCTGAGCCTGTGCGTCCGGAGCCTGTGCTCCGTGGCGGGAGAGGCCGCAGCGGTGGGAGGCCCGCGTACCGCAAAAAAAAAAAAAAAAAAAAAAAAAAGCAGTGATAAAACCTACCCATTATATTCTTGTTTTGTCACATTCTTTCCTAAGTAAGTGGAAATCCACTAGAAGGTAAAACAGTAAAATTTGGATGCATCCACAGAATATCAAAACATCTGAATGGCACTAATGGTCTGATATTAATATTAACGTTTTTCCTTTGAATGTTTGCAGTTATCTCCCATTTTACACATCAGCAAATGCCTAATTTATTTGTGACTCAGTGAAAACTGGATAAAGAGATGACTGAGCTCAGATTTAAGTATTTAACAAGAAGGGAAATGTTTCCTAAACTGATATTCTTTCTTACATTTGGATAAGATTAAACTGTGGGACAATATATTATGCTCAATTTTAGAAATAAATTTCAAAGGCCAAATTTTTTGGCAGGATTGGATATGAAGTCCTTCAAAAGACCAAAGGATAGGGTAAAGTCATTAAAATGAAGTATCGTTATACCCTTAAGTTCACAGTGCAATATACCAGCTCTGCGCTTGCTCTGAAAATTGCTGCTTCAGGGACTAGCAATATATCAACATTTCAGGTTGCCATTAAGACTTTATTTGGTTTTCATACTTATTTATTAAAAGACTTTATTTGGTTTTCATACTTATTTATTAAAGTCATATAACTCCTATATAGTTCAATTTCTCCCAGGGAAGCTCTACAATATAAGTGAAAAAAAAAGTCCATAAAAGATTATTTCATTTATTGCATCTCTTGGTTTGGTAGGTTATTTTTATGTTACAATTAAATCACATTGCCCCCTCCCAATTCTTCAAGTTAATAAGCAAAGAATAAACACATGAAAGGAGGAATGAGAAATTCAAATCATATTTCATTCTGTCCTTATTAATCAAGTATTTCTATTAGAATACTAAATTGAGGTTACTTTCAGATTTTCTGGGCTTGATTTCTCTAAAAATCATGTGTGCTTTATATCTAAAAAGCACAGAAACCTATTTTTTGAAATAAATAGCTGATATTATTTATATTCTATTGATAGGATTAAGGGGTAATGTTAATGTGTGTTTTGAATGGAAAGGTAATCATTCATTCTTTTCTATGAGTGTTCCTATTTTAAATTAATTGCAAATAGAAGTTTTATTTTAAAACATGTCTCTTAGCTGTCCCTACCTCCACCTCCACGCCCACCCAGGAAAAGTGGGACTAGCCCATTTCTAACATGCATCAGAAGTCATTATTTTCACAAGCAAAATTAAGAAGAATACTTTGTTCTTTGGGATATTTATGAAAACATTGCTTTCAATTAAAAGGAGCTACATGAAAGTCATAAGCAAGTCTAACCAATTTCTCATTGGGTTACAAGGAAAAACAACTTTTTAGGTACAATCAAAGCAGTAATTAAAATAGAAAACATTACTTCCCCTTCTCCAACCTAAAAGTTAAGTGCTTGCATACACAAAGCAATAAATACATTTTATTATTAGGAAAAAAACTGCTGCCATTTTCTTTTGGGGGCCGGCAGCAATGATAATGATACGCTGGAAAAATGAAGTCACTTTCATAAATAACCAACACTAAGTTGATGTGTCTGATTTACAATTATTATCCGGCTTAACTTCTTAGAATATTTTGGGAAGGCTAAAATGAAAACAGTTCAGGAATGCTGGTGGAATAATGGTCTTTTTCATGAGAGAGATGTTTGGTGATCTTATAATAGATTACTTTAACCTATAAGCTTAAATTTCATAAAGAAAGGAAAAATGGTCTGGGAAAATTATTCCATCTGAACAACAATGATCCTTTGCGCTTAACTTCTGAAGACCACTTACTTTGCTCGTAAATATTTTAGTAGGAGGAGCACCACTCCCAAGCTGCAGTTAGATGGTCTCTCGCAACGTCATTTTACTCACTTTAAAGAAGCCTAAAGTAAGGGAGACTGTGGTAGGTGAGACGTTTAACGCCGACTGTGGAACCTCATGTTGTGGAATTTTGGAAAGATCATGTCTGCAATGACTGCATCCGCATGACTGTCCCTGCTGCTCCCTCAGCTGTCCTTGTCAGCTGTGGGTGTTGAGCAAGCCTAGAGCTTTCAGTACTGAAGGGACAGCTTGCTTGCTATTAGCTGGATTCAGTCTGATTCCTTCAGCTACTCTGCCACCAGCCTGGTGAATGGAACACCACCCAACACTTTGCATAATGTTAAAAAAAAAAAAAAAGAGGGGGGTGGTGGGATACAAAACTGCTGTTTTTGGCAAACATTCCTTTAAAAATTCCTGACAACCTCTCTTCTGCCTTGGTGGATTTTGAAAAAAGAAACCAGAACAAAGCAAGCTGTCTTAGGGATCAAAAGGAGATAAAGACATCTCTTTTCTGACAGGCAGTATTACTTCCATTTTTCTTTGGAAGTAAAAGCTTTAATGCTCAGTGGCTAATGTATTAGTCTCCTGTTGCCGCTGTAACAAATAACCATAAACTCAGTGGTTTAAAACAACATGAATTATCATGTAACAGTTCTGGAGGTCAGAAGCCCAAAATCAGTTTCACTGGACTGAAATCAAGGCCTTAGCAAGCCTAAGACCTCCTTCTGGAGGTTCCAGGGGAGAATCTGTTTCTTGCCTTGCCTTTTCCAGCTTCCAGAGGCTGCCTGCATTCATTGGCTCATGGCCCCCTTCCCCCATCTTCAAAGCTAGCAGCATAGCATCTTTGCTCTTTTCTGACCTCTGCTTCTGCTCTTATACCTTTTATCTGACTCAGCCTCTTTTGCCTCCCTCTTACAGGGACGCTTTGATTGTGATTACACTGGGCCATTCTGACAGTCCACAGTAATCTCCCCATCTCAACTTCATTAACTTAATCACAGAGTCTCCTTTGCCATGACAGGAAACAGTCACAGGTTCTAGGCATTAGGAAGTAGACATCTTTGGGGAGCCAATGTTCACCCTACCACAGTTAGTTCTCTCTCTCTTGAAGTTCTTAATTCTTTGCATTCTGTGGTTTTTTTTTTTTTTTTTTTGGGTACGTGGGCCTCTCACTGTTGTGGCCTCTCCCATTGCGGAGCACAGGCTCCGGACGCACAGGCTCAGCGGCCATGGCTCACGGGCCCAGCCGCTTTGTGGCACGTAGGATCCTCACGGACCGGGGCACGAACGTGTATCCCCTGCATCGGCAGGTGGATTCTCAACCACTGAGCCACCAGGGAAGCCCCCTGCATTCTGTTTTATATAAAGTAGATGGCTCAAAGGTCAGGATGAGCCACATCAGATGAAAGAATCCCACCGTCAATCTAAATGTAATCAGCTGTCATAGAAAATAGAAGTAATTCCAGTCCCAACCTTCCACATTTTAAAAAAATGGGTTGACTTGTTCTTATATTGCTCAGTAATAGGGTTCCAGTCACATAGAATATAATGCTTTTGAAGACAAGATATAACATAAAATGAAAAGGCTTTTCTTTACATTGTTGACCTTTACTCACAATAAAATTGGAGGCTATTCAAGTGGGTGGCTATGGGATGGGGTGAATCATTTTCTTTCTTCTTTTCCTTCACATTATTACTATCATAAACATTTCTTCTAAACATGATTTGGGGTTGTAGCATATAGCCAAAGATTATTCACATGTGCTGTGCTACTTCTCTGCTAACAGCTGACTCAGAATTTCCATGTAGATGGCCTTCACTCTTTCAAAATGTAAATGATAAACATCATCACTCTACTAAAAGAAAAGCTTTTGAATTAGTGACAGTCTTAAAATGTGTAAGAAACCGTTGCAGTCTCAGCTGGTCAAGGCTATGTCATAAAGGCAAACCAGGTTTATTAAGACGACCATTCTTCGAGCAGGTGATTTGTGCTTTGGAAAGGGTACTCCATTTGCCTTTGAAACACCACAACGATGTGGATGTTCTTAACTACACGACTATGTTCCGTTCAAAGGCTCAACCACAACCTTCCTCCAGTTCAAAGGCTCAATCACAACCTTCCTAGTGATAGGTCCTCATCCTGACTCTGGGTAACCACCAGCCAGAAAGATAATGTTGTCCTCATTTATTCTCTGGGCAGAGACCTGCAAATGGGGCTGTCAGCCCTCTAGGATGTTGGAGGAATTAGACTGGCTCTGAGCTGAGGCTCTCCTTGACGGACACCTCTGCACTGTTCAAAGTCAAGACGTGAGGAATTCTTCCCCCTCCTCATGGCAGCGAGTCCCTGAATGGATCTGGCTAGTGATACATGCCTGGAACCTTATCATGCCTTAGTGGTGCTAAGGGAGTTAAACTGAAGGAAGGGCAACTTGGAACGTTCACATGCAATGCATACCACACCTTGCTATTCAAAGAAAAAGCGATTTAGAAATAAGAAAAATCAAATCCCAGAAATTTCTGCACGTAATGGACAACAAAAATATTCCATTAGGAATCATGCCACAAAAGAAATGTGGATTTTTACAGTGCTAAATTTGACAGAATTACTTCAGTTACCATTTTGAAATACTTTACTCTTCACATACATTTTTAGAGTTAAGCTTCAGGCAAAAGACATGTAAGAAGGTATTTTTTAGTTTTACAATTTAAATAGCAGAAAGAAACTTCTATGACCTAACATTACACATCTGAAATTTAAATAATTATTTTTAAGCCTATACTAGAATTTAGAGCAGTTTGAATAAATGGCCAGTACTCAGTATAGTTGTTCTATACAAATGAATTTCACATGATGTGAATAACTACTTATTTCATAAAGCATTTCAATAAATCCCTGAGTTGGTTATTTCTTTATGTGGAAACCTTCAAGTTTCTAAATTTAAACCTAAAATACTATGGTCATATTTTATAAAGAGGATATGGCATATTCAAGATTTTAAAATGTCACAAACAAAATATTAGTGACTAAGTGGTTTTTCAGAATTTGGTAATCATCTTTTAAGATAAATTCACAGATTTTTAAAGCTTCAATCTGATTTCACAAAATTTAGTAAGGACAATTCAGCTTAACAAGTTATCTTTAAAATTCAGTTTCTAAGGCAACAATCATAGGTCCCTGTACACTGCTTTAAAAAAATCATTCTTATAAATTTAGTTGCTGCAACATCAAAGGCAAGGCAAATATAACTGCCTTACTTTTATCTCCTTTTATCAGACTTTCTGAACAAGACAACTTCTCTCTTTTTAACGGACCAGACTGCTGCCCATTAAGTACAAGAAGGTGAAGGGCAGATAAAATATCAATAGTCAAATTGGCTGCCTGAGAATCCAGCCTGTTGCATGTTAAGAGCAAACGGGGGTCCAGCCCATTGTATGTGCAGAATAGCAAAGCTCCTCATGAGTTACTCCTTATAGCTTCATAACTTACACAATCAGGCGAAAAGGGAAGAGCTCTTACCTGCACATCTCACTCCCTGAGCAATGAGTCCCCACATGAAGTTGGCACAGTATTCACACCAGTGCGGCCCCCTGAATGTGTGGACCTGAAAAAGAGTAGTGACAAAGTGGCCCAAGGGGAGATTACAGATGAGGAGATTATTTCCCTTCCAAGCAGTCATACACAAGCCATAGTCAGTATCAAGAGGCACAATATGGTTACAGTTAGAAAAACCTTGGTTGAGTGGAACTGCCAAGCAGTTACAATTTCCTTCAGAGCTTGATTTCCTCTTTGTTTTAGAAATGGTGATAAATCAAACCAATATTCTGCTATTTACTTTTGAAAACAATTCCTGCAGTGGAATTTTCCAACTGGTCCCCTCCAGCTGGAAGCAGTCTCATCTGTGCGCTATACAAGTACGCGCATATTCTGAGCGCTACGGCATGAAGGAGGATGAGGAGTAATGTAGAATCTGTCTGTAAGGATTTTGTCAGATGATCCACCTCCTGTCCTCTGTGACCACAGTTAGGGCCACGGGTGGTGAAGGTGATATTTAGTGGCTGGTTACAACAGAATCATCAAAAAGGGCTAATATCTGTTCAGAACCATTTGATACTATGTTAGCAAAAGAAAATGAATATATTTTAGAAACTGCAGAAGCTACAGTTGATCAGAAACCCTGTTTGAATATAGTAATTATTCACTCATCTTTCCAGCTCATAAAGGTTTTACTGCATTTAATTCTTTTATCCCTAAGAAAGGAGCCTCCAAAGAAGAAGGATTCAAATGCCAAGATACCTATAGACTTTATGGATAGGAAAGAGAAGCCATTCTAGCTTAACCTAAATGAAAAAATATTGGTAGAATAGAGAAGCAATAAATCTAAACCCCAAACATTAAAGAATAAAAGAAAAAATATCTTGAATATTATCAGTAACACTTTAAGACTTCTGAGCAAATACTGGCTGAAAATGTACTCAAGAAATAAGTTAAAAGAAAAGGGACAGGGAACAAGGAAGTTACTGATCTGTATCAAATTACATTTACTTGAGATAATTTCTTACATATATATGATTTCCTCCAGCAGAAAACAGTAATACAAGAGAGTGAAAATCACAAAGTGTGACAATTTGATTTCAACATAAATATCTGCCAAAACAGCTATGGCAAATAATGAAATTCACAGCTAAGAAATTAATAATGAAATTCACAGCTGTCATTTTTACTACTGTTCTATTTATGTAAGTGATTTTTAATTTGTTTGTTGGTTATCTATTTTACACACAGTAGTGTGTATATGTTAATCCCAGCCTCCTAATTTATCCCTCCGCCTTTCCCCTTTCCCCTTTGGTAAACATTCTGTTTTGGAAATAAGTTCATCTGTGTCTTTTCCTTCCTTTTAGATTCCACATATAAACGATATCATATGGTATTTGTGTTTCTCTGTCTGGCTTATTTCACTCAGTATGATAATCTCTAGGTGCATCCATATTACTGCAAGTGGCATTATTTCATTCTTCTTTATGGCTTAGTAGTATTCCATCGTGTGTGTGTGTGTGTGTGTGTGTGTGTGTGTGTGTGTGTATGTCTTCTTTATCCATTCTTATGGCGATGGACATTCAGGTTGCTTCCATGTTTTGGCTATTGTAAATAGTGCTGCAATGAACTTTGGGCTTCTTGTATCTTTCTGAATTATGGTTTTCTATATTCTAATTTCTATCTTTTTAATTATGGTTTTATATATGCCAAGGAGTGGGATTGCTGGATCATATGGTAGCTCTATTTTTAGATTTTTAGGGAACCACCATACTGTTCTCTATAGTGGTTGCACCAATTTACATTCCCACCAACAGTATAGGAGGGTTCCCTTTTCTCCACACCCTCTCCAGCATTTATTGTTTGTGGACTTTTTAAAGATGGCCATTCTGACCAGTGTGAGGTGATACCTCACTGTAGTTTTGATTTGCATTTCTCTAATAATTAGCAATGTTGAGCATCTTTTCATATGCCTTTTGGCTATCTGTATGTCTTCTTTGGAGAAATGTCTATGTAGGTCTTCTGCCCATTTTCTGATTGGATAGTTTGTTTGATATTGAGCTATACGAGCTGTTTGTATATTTTGTTGGTCACATAGTTGGCAAATATTTTCTCCCATTCTGTAGGCTGTCTTTTCATTTTGTTTATGGTTTCCTTTGCTGTGCAAAAGCTTTTAAGTTTAATTAGGTCTTATTTGTATATTAGTGATTTTTAATATATATAATAAATAAACTTACTTCAAACTTAAGAGGCTACTGAACATAAGACTTACCCTGAATGTAAGATACATATATTCCATTTAGAAAAACCATGCCAATTAATTTATGACATGTCACTGATTATAAGCTTAATCCCAATTTCAGAGATGTTAAAATGAAAAAAAAAGCATATAGTAGAATCAGTGAAATATGGTATATCAGAATTCGAAATACTACTACTGGCCAAAATATCCATATAAGGTAGCAGTGAATAACCCAGGGTTCATTCCAAGCAGGTATGTGCTTGTGACTCTGATCACTGCCAAGTAAGCTCAAGTACAAAATATGTTGATTTTGAAAAGGCAGCCATAATCCCTTCTATGTCTTTTATGAAAAAGGGTCAGGAATGCAGATACAGTTGCTTCTGGATTGTTAATGATGTTCAGAGGCTGTAAATTGAAAGCATTTCCTGGAGTTCCTGAAGCCGAGCTCAAGATCAACTTTCAGATAGTCTGTGATGTCTTTATTTTCTTCTGTGTTCCTCTGCGTGAATAAAACTGGATAAAGTATGTAATCTTGCTTTTAATCTGAGGCGAATGAGTGAAATAGATAGCGCTGACTCATATTTTAAAAGTTATATAATCATGAACTAGCTAGAGAATTGTGAAGTTATTTTTAGGGGAAGTCTCAGGATAATTCCGTTTTACTTAACTTGGTAAGGTTAATAAATTGGATTAGAAGTGTGGAGGAAGTCCGGTTTTGTACCTGCCAGTTACTCATGATAAAGGGTGTTAAAGTTCTACTGGTATGTAAACCACTGAAACAGAGGAGGGCTCTTGGCAAACACAGCTGGGTATTGAGATGTTGTGATAGAACCAATTCCCTTCCTCACCTTCACAAACCAGTAATGAATGTGGCCTTTCGAAAACCTTGGGGCATTTCTTCATATTACATATGCTAAAGGAAGGGTTTCACTGTCCGAGCGGCCCAATGTTCTCTAATAAGAGGATCACGCATGCATCTCAGAAAGTAATCTTCAGGAAATTGTTTTTTTTTTTTTTTTTTTTTTTTTTTTTGGTATGCGGGCCTCCCTCTGTTGTGGCCTCTCCCGTTGCGGAGCACAGGCTCCGGACGTGCAGGCTC
>NC_041215.1:80098327-80099819 GCF_002837175.3 Physeter macrocephalus
CTATAGTGGTTGCACCAATTTACATTCCCACCAACAGTATAGGAGGGTTCCCTTTTCTCCACACCCTCTCCAGCATTTATTGTTTGTGGACTTTTTAAAGATGGCCATTCTGACCAGTGTGAGGTGATACCTCACTGTAGTTTTGATTTGCATTTCTCTAATAATTAGCAATGTTGAGCATCTTTTCATATGCCTTTTGGCTATCTGTATGTCTTCTTTGGAGAAATGTCTATGTAGGTCTTCTGCCCATTTTCTGATTGGATAGTTTGTTTGATATTGAGCTATACGAGCTGTTTGTATATTTTGTTGGTCACATAGTTGGCAAATATTTTCTCCCATTCTGTAGGCTGTCTTTTCATTTTGTTTATGGTTTCCTTTGCTGTGCAAAAGCTTTTAAGTTTAATTAGGTCTTATTTGTATATTAGTGATTTTTAATATATATAATAAATAAACTTACTTCAAACTTAAGAGGCTACTGAACATAAGACTTACCCTGAATGTAAGATACATATATTCCATTTAGAAAAACCATGCCAATTAATTTATGACATGTCACTGATTATAAGCTTAATCCCAATTTCAGAGATGTTAAAATGAAAAAAAAAGCATATAGTAGAATCAGTGAAATATGGTATATCAGAATTTGAAATACTACTACTGGCCAAAATATCCATATAAGGTAGCAGTGAATAACCCAGGGTTCATTCCAAGCAGGTATGTGCTTGTGACTCTGATCACTGCCAAGTAAGCTCAAGTACAAAATATGTTGATTTTGAAAAGGCAGCCATAATCCCTTCTATGTCTTTTATGAAAAAGGGTCAGGAATGCAGATACAGTTGCTTCTGGATTGTTAATGATGTTCAGAGGCTGTAAATTGAAAGCATTTCCTGGAGTTCCTGAAGCCGAGCTCAAGATCAACTTTCAGATAGTCTGTGATGTCTTTATTTTCTTCTGTGTTCCTCTGCGTGAATAAAACTGGATAAAGTATGTAATCTTGCTTTTAATCTGAGGCGAATGAGTGAAATAGATAGCGCTGACTCATATTTTAAAAGTTATATAATCATGAACTAGCTAGAGAATTGTGAAGTTATTTTTAGGGGAAGTCTCAGGATAATTCCGTTTTACTTAACTTGGTAAGGTTAATAAATTGGATTAGAAGTGTGGAGGAAGTCCGGTTTTGTACCTGCCAGTTACTCATGATAAAGGGTGTTAAAGTTCTACTGGTATGTAAACCACTGAAACAGAGGAGGGCTCTTGGCAAACACAGCTGGGTATTGAGATGTTGTGATAGAACCAATTCCCTTCCTCACCTTCACAAACCAGTAATGAATGTGGCCTTTCGAAAACCTTGGGGCATTTCTTCATATTACATATGCTAAAGGAAGGGTTTCACTGTCCGAGCGGCCCAATGTTCTCTAATAAGAGGATCACGCATGCATCTCAGAAAGTAATCTTCAGGAAATTGTTTTTTTTTTTTTTTTTTTTTTTTTTT
>NC_041215.1:80099838-80145383 GCF_002837175.3 Physeter macrocephalus
TCTGTTGTGGCCTCTCCCGTTGCGGAGCACAGGCTCCGGACGTGCAGGCTCAGCGGCCATGGCTCACGGGCCCAGCCGCTCCGCGGCATGTGGGATCCTCCCAGACCAGGGCTCGAACCCGGTTCCCCTGCATCGGCAGGCGGACGCGCAACCACTGCGCCACCAGGGAAGCCCAGGAAATTGTTCTTTATACATTTCCTTCTTGGACAGGTTTTTATAAAGGCATCTTGCCACTTGGGGCTGGTTTTAGTGGTGGTGGTGTTTTTACTTTCGTTTTTTTAAACTGTTTGTAAGGCAGGTTATGTAGCTCTCCAGGAAATGGTTCTAGAAGTAGGCCTTGAAGCACTGGAAGCTTACTAAACTTGTATTTGTATAACAGGATTTAATTGGATTCCCTTTTGAATTTTTGTATCTAAAATCTGTTATTTCTTAAATTGTTTGTTTTGTGACTTTCATGACGCTGGACTGTATTTGTAAAAAAGGAGTATTGTAGTCTTTTTGCCTTTTTTATTCCCCTAGAGGTCATCAAAACAAATAGATGTCACTCATTAATTATTTTTATTCATTCGTAAACATTTATTAGGTGATGACATATACAAAGATTAAACCAAATACTGGCTCAAGGAATTCACCATAGGTTTCTCCTGTTAAAATATAATGTGAAAAGCCTCTTCTGAAAGTGTCTGCAAAGTGTGAGGGTAGCCGGGGTGGGCACTGCTCGGGTATTTATGTGTGAGCTGTGGCTTCCGGGATGAGCAGGGTCAGCCAGGTGAGCAGATCAGGACTGAATGGGGGTAGGCGTGTTGAAGCGGGGTGCATTAGGTGACCCTAATGACCAGCGTGGCAGGAGTTGAGAGGCAGACGGGGCCTCTTCCATGCCTACAAATGTGTACTTTGTTCAGTCAGCAATGCAGGGCCACTGAAGATTTTTAAGGAAAGTGACACAGTCGAGGGGACAAGGCTGGAGGAAGACAGACTAGGGTGCTACAGCAGTAGTCCAGGTAACAGATGACACGGATCTGAATTTAGGCAGTACTGATGGAGAACATGGGGCAGAATCAACAGTGGTTGGTGACTAACTGAATCGGAGGCAAAGGAGAGAGGAAGAACGAGGGCTAACTCTTATGGGGAAGATGGCATTAACGGGGGAAGAGAAGTAGAAGAACAGGTTTGGAAGTGAGGTGGGAGGGAAACAGTGGAAGAGATGGAAATGGCTGATTGAAGATTCCTGAGAAAGAGGAGGTAACCCATGGAGTAAGGTTCCTGAGGGCACCCAGTGGAGATGGGAGCCAGGGCAGGCGGATTAGTTTTGAATAAGGGAAAACTCAACTCTTCCCCTTCCCTGTGCTGGCAGGGCCTAGGGTTAGGGGGAGAGGATGGCTGTGCAGTGCAAGAGTGGTGGCAGCCTGAAGGCAGAAGGCTAAGGGAGTTCCTACCCAGTGGTCTAGTTTCTGTGTGTTAGGAAGTAAGTTCAGTCATGGAGCCAATGAAGTGTTTAGAAAAAGTGGGGAATAGGAACTGGAACTGGCCAGAAATTCAGAGAAGGGCTGCTGGACTTGAAAGCAAGCTTCTTTCCCGGATGTCATTACAATCATACTATAACAGTGTCAAGCGCATTAAAGAAAAAGTGACAAATACTTTCTTTTAAAAAGGGTGATTGTGTTACATTTGAGCTTTATCTAAATGTTTTATTTTATATGCAGTTCTACGTTATCAGTGATGTTTATATCACACATTTTACCAATTCAGAAAAAGATATCTTTAACAAGTCAGTTGCACAAATTGTGCAACTTAGAATAGCTCTGCAGTTGTTCTCCTCTACCTAGCACGACGGAAACAGGGTGCTGTTCCTGCAAATGAGGCTCTAGGGCACTGACACCTGCAGATAATTCTGCTTCCTAGATATGGTTGTATTTTGATTACCTGTCTCAGAATGATCAAATCAGAATGTAACAGGCATTCAAAACGCAATAATTAAAAGGTCAAAAGTTGCATCTTGGGGGTTCTTTCTGCTTAGGATAATGCTAAGCAAGAGCTAGGGTGGGATCTGGTAGAAAGGAGGCCTGAGTGGTTCACAAGGAGTGCAGGAGCTCGGGCCAAGCCCTGGTTTATAAGACAGAGTGACTTGTGCCTGTGATTCCCTGTAGTGTAGCAGACGCCCTTAGACATCTGCACAGGTCAACACTCGGAATCAAGATTACTGACGTCTTCATAACAGAACACAACGAACAATCATTAAGTGACATTTTCCATTTTTAGGGGATTTCAATTCTAAATTGCCCCAGATTTTTATGTTTTCATAAGTTTGTATTTTAGTTTTCGTGTCTCTTCTTATTCTCCAAAGTTGTTGGCTCTTTTTCTTTCCTCCTAACCCTTCTCCCTTTTCCATCCACCAGTTCTTAGTTATGGACCAGGAAATCTGATAACTTTGCTAGCACTGGATATAAATCAAGAAAATGTGTCATCTGTCTTCCTCTTGAAGGTGTTAAGAAACCAAACCAAACGAAACCCACCAAATTTCTGGTTCCTTGTCTGTGTTTCTTGTAGCTGAGGGACAGTGGTCTTGTGAGAAAGGAGGTGTTAGCATCTTGCTTTTAATTCTGTGACATTCTTTAGTCTCTAGTTACTGTTTCGTATAAGCAGAAGCCACCTCTGTTTCTGCTGTTTACTGTATGACCATAATGACATACACTGGCTTTATAAGGTGGGAAAATAACCAATTCCTTTATAAACAGGACTGTTTCTTCCTTAGAGTTATTTAAACAAATCACTTGATCATTTTATAAAAAAGGGATTCCTTTGGGGGATGTTTTGGTAACAATCAGCATTATCATATAACAGTATTAGTGAGGTCAGAGATGGTCCTGAGAAAAGTAACCTCGTAAGTTGGCCACAAGTATTTTTTTTCTAGGCCACCTCCAAAGCTTTTGGTACATCTTGACAAATGAAAGTGACAGAGTACACGGCTTGGATTATACCTTCATGAACAAAGGGCATAGCAACTTGTTTTAAAGACCTCTTCTCTTTTGCAACTGGAAAAAGGACAACTTTATTACCATGGCATCTGAGATTGCTCTCACCTGTGAATACCTCTTGTCATATCAATTACCTTAAAACTGGAGATGAAAGACTGGATTAACTAATGGACCCAAAAAAGTCTGTCACAGGGAGGGCACTGGTCAGAAGCAGGCTGAAAAGGACAGACAGCGAGGGAGATGGGTGGGCTACTGAGAGGCCCACGTGGCACAGGCCAAGGGTCCTGTGTCTCCTGTGTACAGACCTAGGTAAAAACTGAAGCCATTCTCACTGGGCCTACTGTTATACTGACCCAAACCCTGGCTTCTAAAAGAAAACCAGCACATCTGCTTCTCATGTTTCTGACATTCACATCTCCAGTTTGAATGTCAGTAACAGAAACAACGGAAAAGAATTCCATGCTATTAGAAGAGAAAGAAAAATTCAGCACATCTTCATTATCCCTTCCAAGCCATAACACTACCTCTAGAAATAAGCATGAATGCAAAGAGCCAAGGAGCATGCCTGCAAAGCCTGCTGCAAATGTAAACTATGTTGGAGGCAATAAGAATGCTGGGGGAAATGAAATTGTGCTTGAGAAGGTGGGAATGACATTTCAGCTGCTGCTCTTAATTTGGGAGGCCTTGATGAGTCAGTTCTCCAGCGCGGTATTGGGTAATGAAGGGAGAGAACAGATGATCAAAATCGAAACGAAAGGAACATAGGTAGGCAGGCAGCTGGGCAGGAAAGGCTTTCTCTCTCTCTTTTTTTTTCTTTTCCATTTTTATCTTTAGGGCAACCAGAATGTACTCTTTTAAGTAACCAATTTTAGCCTCACCAAGATGGCTTGATTTTGATCCAAAAGATCTGGAATTTAGAATTGGGGTCCTAATTTGACCTCTTCAGTTAAAGTATATGTTGATTTATATTAAGTAATGAGAAGAGAATGTAGAACATGGGCTATGATCATTAACAACAAATACATAAAATTGTATAGAGGTTCCCTACAGGAAAAAAAAGGTAGGGAGGGGGAACTTAAAAATAGGAGTATCTTTAGTATCAAAGCAATACCTTCTTGCCTTGTTATTTAAACTATTAGTGGTCTTAACATTCTTCAGGAAAAATCTATAACAGTAAGGTTTGGGTATGGTTATGCCAGCAGCACTGATATCACGCTATGTCTCCCCCTCTGTCCTGATGGAATGGACATGAAAGGTGGTGCCCACAGCAGCAAAGGCAGAAGAATGCCCGGAGCACTTGCTGAAAGCGCAGCTCCGAGCAGTACTTGGGGCTGGTGAGTGCCTCGTATAGGAGGAGGGGCACACCCTCTGGCCAGCGGCAGACAGAATCTAGGAGGTTCTGTGTGCCTGGGGGAACTAGACAGCTGGCGAAGGGGTGCAGGTGCTAATAACGGCTTCTACAACTGGCTGCTACACATGATTGTGCAGGGACTCTGTGAGACACACACGTCACCTCACAAGTAGTTAACACCATCAGAAGTATTACTGTGAAAAGCATGACAAATGACAGAAAACTCAGCGACCTAATGTTTCAAGAGTGAGAAAACGGTTCAAAATTGAGGGAGATAACTATAAAAGCCTGCTGGACATACCATGGTCATATCACAAATAAGTGGTATCTCCTTAAATATGAGAAGTAACTACAGGAAAAAGCTGATATAACATGGTCAGGCTATGACAACACTAGTCATACTTTACTAGTTGGGCAATTACTAGGACAACATTAATAATTTAGCTCTGCTTCCACATGAAAAACATAAAAATGGTTTTTATTAATCGGTATACAAAACAATACTTTAAACATGCACAGAAAAAATAATGAATTATTATCAATTCTACTCACACAGTCCATTCACCATAATCCTGTACAGGGCCTTATTAACAAAGTTTAAATTTCTTTATGGCTTCCTTCATGATCTACATTTCCCTATCAACACTAGCCCAGTGAAGGAGAAATATCTCTAAAATTACAGCTGAGGGACTTCCCCTGGAGGTCCAGTGGTTAAGACTCTGTGCTTCCACTGCAGGGGGGCACAAGTTCGATCCCTGGTCGGGATACAATGCTGCATGGTGTAGCCAAAAGTAAATAAATAAATAAAGTTACAGCTGAGCTGATGTGGTGCAAATGAACTTGCTTAGAATCGTACACAACCACATTAACGCCGGAACACGAACGCAGTTTCTGGTGTCAAGGTTCTGTCCTAAGCTGCAAGAGTGGCCCCTTGCACAAAGCCATCGACTTGAAATCCAGGAATCAGGCAGCGGAAACATCAAAGTAATCATGGCATTTATTTTATTTATCACATTACAAGGTACAGTTTGTATAATAAATGATATAACAATAAATATCACCCAGTAATTAACACTTTCCATTTCAAAATATGGGTGTTTAAAGTATTAAAAAACCTATAATTTAATGTTTAGCCATTTTCCGGGTTTCAGAAGCAAATTTCTTTTCATAGGAGCTCCTAACGAGAGCTTTACCTCTAAACTGAATAACAGTTAAAGTTTAAACATGTCACATGCCATACCTAAAACACTTCTACTTTGACAGTTTAGTTTCATTACTTGGAATAATGTTTGCATTCACATATCAGTAGTAAAAAATATCGACACAGTGAATCAATACTTCAAAATACCAATCTCCTAAAGTTGTATTATGAAGGTACTGATATAACAGGAAAATAAAATCCATGAATCAACTTGGTTGTGCAATAAAATCCACTGTATAATACACAGCTGAGTGACAGATAATCTCTATACCACATTGCAGTATGTAAACTGAACACTGAGAGACAAAAAAGTCTCAGTCTAATCCACATTATCTTATGATCCATAATTCCACAAAGCCTCAAAGTCTGTACTAATATTAACATTTCCACAAAACCAGATTTCAATTTCTCTTTGGTTTGGTTGTAAAAATGTCATCTAAAGCAGTTTGCTGTTAAAACATTATATTATGAATAAAGTATTCCTCTAATAAATACACCTGGAAAAAGGTTTGACTAAAATGTGCAAAAAAATTATTAAACTATGTAGTTCAAACCCTTTTTAAAGCTCTAGTAAAAGAGATCCAGATTTTCTCTACTGTTTTTCTATTGGTTTAATTGGGTCTTTTTCTAGTTTCCTAAGGTGGAAGCTAATTGATTTGACCTTTTTTTTCTTTCCCCAAATAAGCACTTAATGGTATAAATTTCACTTTAAGCACTACTTCAGCCACATTCCACAAATTTTGATGTGTTGTATTTTTCTTTTTATTCAGTTCAAAATATTTTCCAATGTCCCTGTGATTACTTCTTTAATTCATGAGTTATTTAACAGTAAGTTGTTTAATTTCCAAATATGTGGGAACATTTTCAGATATCTGTTATTGATTTTGAATTTAATTTTGTCATGGTAAGAGGATATACTTTATGTGATTTCAATCCTTTTACATTTATTGACACTTGTTTTATGGCCCAGAATATTGTCTATCTTGGTGAAATATTCATGTTCACTTGAATAGTATGTGTATTCTGCTGTTGCCAAGTAGAATACAAATATCAGCTAGGTCAACTTGGTTGATACTGTTGTTCAAGTCTTCTAAGTCCTTATTAATTTTCCATTTGTTCTATTTGTTTGTCTATTTGTCCTATCTCTGAGAGAGAAGTGTAGAGATCTCCATCTATAATTGTGGATTTGTCCATTTCACTTTTCAGTTCAGCTGTTGCTTTACATTTTTGAATCTCTATTTTTAGGTGCATATAAAATTTAAATTATGTCCTCTGAATGAATTTTATTTTTTATTAATTAATTTGTTTATTTTTGGCTGTGTTGGGTCTTCGTTGCTGCACGCGGGCTTTCTCTAGCTGCGGCAAGCGGGGGCTACTCTTTGTTGTGGTGTGAGGGTGTCCCGTTGCGGTGGCTTCTCTTGTTGTGGAGCATGGGTTCTAGGTGCACGGGCTTCAATAGTTGTGGCATGTGGGCTCAGTAGTTGTGGCATGTAGGCTCAGTAGTTGTGGCACACGGGCTTAGTTGCTCTGCGGCATGTGGGATCTTCCCGGACCAGGTATTGAACCCTTGTCCCTTGCATTGGCAGGCGGATTCTTAACCACTGTGCCACCAGGGAAGTCCCCTCTTAATGAATTTTAATGTTTTTACTGCCAATAATATTTATTCTGAAAACTACTATGTTTAATATAAATATAGCTATTCTAATTTTCTTTGAATTATTGTCTATATGGTATATCTTTTTCTTTTTACCTCTCTGTGTCTTTAAAGTGGGTTTCTTGTGGATAGAATATAGTTGGGTCTTGGTTTTTAAATCCAATCTGACAACAACCTCTATCTTTTAATGGAGTGTTTAGTCTAGTTCCATTTAATGTAACTATCAGTATAATTGGGTTTAAATCTGTTATCTTGCTTTTTCTTTCTATATATTCCGTTTGTCCTTTTTTCTCTTTTCTTGCATAATTTTGGATAAATTACATACTTTTTATGAATCCATTTTGCCTCCTCTATTACCTTATAACTATTTTATTCTTTAGAGTTCTAAGGTTTACAGTACACATCTTTAACAATATTATAGTCTACCCTCAATATTATACCACTTCATGTATACTGTATCTTACAACAGTACATTTCCACTCCTCCCACCCTGTACTTTATGATATTGTTATTTGTTTTACTTGTACAAACTACATATTACTATTTTTGCTTTAAACAGTAAATTTATGTTTTAAAAAACACTAAAATGAAGGAAAAGAAACATTTTACATTTACCTATATGTTTACCATTTCTGGCATTCTTTATTGTTTTGTACAGATCTAAATTTCCATCTGATATTACTTTCCTTCTGTCTGAAGAACTTCCTTTAATATTCTTACAGCATAGGTCTCTTGGTGATGGATTCACTCAGTTTTTCTTTGTTTAAAAAACAAATATTTTATTTTGCCTTCATTTTTGAAAGATAGTTTTGCTGGATATAGAATTCTAGGTTATAGTTTTTGTTGTTGCGTACTTTGAAAATGTTATTCCATTGTCTTTCATAGTTGCTGATGAGAATTTTGCTGTCATTCTTTATTCATCTGTATGTAACAAGTATTCTTCCCACTTCCCCTGCTGCTTTTTAAAGAACTTTGTAAAATATGTAAGAGTACCAGTGACAAAGGAAAATAATCCATGTTTCTTCTGTTGACATATTTTTCCTACATTGAAATAATCTTTATTTAAAGATGTTAATAAAAAAACCAGTAGTGTAATTTTCTTCTTTTTAAAAAATGTACTTCTGACTCCAAGTACACTGAAGGTAGATTGACTGGCATTGTCCCACTGGTCACTGATGCTGTGTCCCCCACCCCCCCGCGAACTTTTGATTCTTTCAGTCTTCCATTTTGGTTATTTTTTATTGCTATGTCTTCTGGTTCACTAATCTTGTCTTCTGTAGTACCTAATATGCCATTAATACCATCCAATGTATTGTAAATTTCAGGTATATTTTTCATCTCTAGAGATTCCATTTGGATTGTTTTAAATAGTTTCCATTTCTTTCCTCACTGCAGCCTTTAGTCTACTGCTAATTCAGTCATGTTACAAAGATGATACCATTTTGAGGGCTTTTAAACAATGCCTTATGTTTTATGATGTCTTTCTATTCTGACTGGTGGGCAAAACTATACGCAGCCCAGGGACAATTTCAGTAATTATTCAGCCTATTGCTTTCTGGTGGTTTTCTGATAGTTTTTTCTCATGCAGGTGTAGATAAGTACCAAAGACTCATGAAGACTGCTATGCAGATCTCCAGAGCTCTTTCTGTGTACAGCTTTGTCCCCCAGGTACCCTGCCCCAGAAATTTTAGCTGCTTTGTCTTGCCAAACTCCAGCCTCTGTGTCCTCAACTTGGTTAGACCAGCAGGTCCTCTTTGGATTCCCGCTCCATGTGCTGTGGCCTAGAAACTGCCTCCAGGCAGTGAGAGCAATCTTAAGACTCATCTTGTTTGTGTTCCTCTTTAGGTATCACAGAACTGTAACAGCTGTTGTTCAATGTCTGACTGTTGTTTTATATACTTTTTATGGTTTGCTAGTTGTGTAAGATAGGAAGGTATATCTATTTCTTCCATCATGGCTGAAAGTGGGAGTTCAGTTTTGTTTTTTTTTTTTGCGGTACGCAGGCCTCTCACTGTTGTGGAGCACAGGCTCCGGAAGCACAGGCTTAGCATGGCTCATGGGCCCAGCCACTCCGCGGCATGTGGGATATTCCCAGACCGGGGCACGAACCCGCATCCCCTGCATCGGCAGGCAGACTCTCAACCACTGCGCCACCAGGGAAGCCCCAGATTATATTCTTGTTTCTAAAACTGATCTTTCATGTGAGCTTGAACCTGATGTTAACCTAATCAGCAATTCTCAATGCCCTTTATATAGGCTGAACAGCTTCAGGATTCTTTTACCCTCATGCTCTACAAGCATGCTTCTCTCAGCAAAGTGTTACATTAACATTGTTGTATTCAGTAGGCTGTATAGTAGGGTCTTGTAACTGGTGATTTCATTTGTCATTTAATGTTGTAGTGGGCATTTCTTATTTTTTAGCCATGCAGAATAGATGTCTTGTCTTTGGATAACGGTCCTGAATCCATGTGAACTGTATGGAGCTGATCCTATTCCAAGCTCCAGGGGAAGGTATGTGACCTAGATCTAAGCCAATAAGCACATTCCATTCTCCTAAACCAGAGCTAATGGTTCAGAGATGGGCATACAAGATAACTGTGTGAATGCCTACCAGGCCTAGACCTTTTGCTCAAATAGTCTCTTTTTTGGAGCTGACTAGAATCTGAGAATATACACAGCTGGAGCCCTTGCCAGCCATCTTGTCACCAGGGGGAGCCTAAAAAATGAAGACAGAGCTGGGAGACAGGATTCTGGTAGCATTTTAAGCCCCTGGGCTAAGGGATACCTTCAACTAACACTGAACTTTTCTTACTATGTGAGTTAATAATTTCCCATTTTGCCTCCATGAGCATGCGTTGGGCTTTCTGACACTTGCAATATAAAGTCTCCCATCTGTTCCATCAAATGGTAAACATCAGTCATGGGTTCCAAGTGGATTTTTTAAAAAGACACACTGAAGCAATGTCATACAATTGTGGAGTAATGAGCTGTAATAGCAAACCATCAAGGCAAAATCACATACCTCCAAGAGATGGACCTTCTCTTTATGAATGCACTGTGCAAGCTTGTAAGGCAGAGCCACAAGCAGCCATCAGGGTGTGGAACATGTAAGGGCTAGAACTCCAAGAAAAGGGAGTTCTACAAAAGAGAAAGAACGAGCCTGACATTTCAGGCCTGATCTGGGCAAATCCATTCACATAGCCAAAAACGTCATCTCTACTACAACAGTCTGGAGGATATCATCTACCATGTCAAGAATCCTCTGGCTCCCATGACCTAAAAATGAACATATTCTTTTCTTTTTAATTTTTGTCTGGATAACACTTTAAAAAACACACCCAGTTCTACTTTTGCTCCCCGCAAAATATAAACATGTAGAAAATAAGCAGTTGACGATGTTCTTCAGAAGTGTAACACCACTGGGCTATTTCCCCTTTTCTTTTTAGCTTTCCTATTTTGCAGCCAGAAGAATAGTAAGATAATTTAATATGAGAAGTTAGTAAACCTGAAAAAAAGCTATTGGTATGGTATTTATCAGGAAAATAATCTGTAGTGGTTTCCAGATACCAGCAGTGCTGTGGTAAAATATCTAAGAAAGAAAAATCAATATCTGCATGTGTTCTCTTCACTTAAAAAATTCTTTCCTAGATTTATATTCCACTTCCTTTGGTGTTTATGCATGCCTCTTTTTTTCTCTGCCCTTTGGGCAATGATATTTTTGTGTTAGATACTATTACATACTAATAATGAATGCTGACTAATAATGATAATAATTGTACTGAGATATAGGGAAGTAAGATGTTATGAAATGTACATAGTCAAAGCATGTGCTTGAGGAATATTTTATTAAAGCCACAATAGGCTTCACTATTAAGTAAGACTCTTTGTCCTCCGAGGAACACTGATATACTGTGTCACAAAGAAGATGAAGTATAAAAGTATAATTTGTCAAACATGGTTTTGGAAAACAGAAATGAAATATTATACATGTATCTCTCCTATTAACTTACAAAATAAGCAGGATAGAATTAAGACTTAATCCTCAGTTAAATCTGGGGCAGGGGGATGGATATATGATACAAATGACTATAAAAAGTTGCCTTTAAAGTACTAACATGTCCCAAATCCTTGAAGGTTAGATTACTGTGTGGACAAAAACTAAAGTATTAAGAGAACACAATTCTGGAAGAGGTGACTTTTTAAAATTGTGTGTTCTTCCTAAGGATTTATTTATATCTTTAGCTTGTTATTGTGTCAGGAGTCACATGCCAGGCCGATTCTCTACTTTGGGATAAATTTTGGAGAAACCAAATTTTCTAAAACATTAACTCAGCAGGATATACATACATGATGGAAATCATCAATACCACATTAGATGCAGTTGTCTACCAGAGGGTCTCAAATTAGGATACTGGTTGAAAATAAGAACTAGGATAGGTGCTGGTGAGAGAGAGTGCCAGGCTCCTCCTTAAGGTGTTTAAAAGTGGCAACCCTAACGTCTTAAAGGCTGGCCTCAGGTTTTATTTTATTTTTAAATTGTTTGGTTTTTAATTTCATAAAAGACATGGTACACCTAGTATGTTCCACTAACAGTCTCCTAGTGAAAACAAACTTGCAAATCTCTCCCCAAATGTTAAATTACTCTCTAATATTTTTTGTTTCTTAATTCCATAAAAGAACTAGGACACCTAAAAAGTTCCACTAACAGTCTCCAAGTAAGAAAAACTTCCAAATCTCTCTCCAAATTTGAAAGCAACAAAAGCAAAAATAGGCAAGTGAGACTACATCTAACGATAAATCTTCTGCACAGCAAAGGAAATAATCAACAGAGTGAAAAGGCAACCCATTGCTGGATCATAATAAAGTTTTAATTTTTTGAGGAACCTCCATAATATTTTCCATAATGGCTGTACCAATTTACATTCCCATCAACAGTGTACAAGAGTTCCCTTTTCTCCACATCCTCGCCTACACCCTTTATCTTTTGTCTTTTTGACAACAGACATTCTAACAGGTGTGAGATGATATCTCACTGTGGTTTGATTTGCATTCCCCTGATGATCAGTGATGCTGAACACCTCTTCATACAGCTGTTGGACATTTGTATATCTTCTTTGGAGAAAGGTCTATTCAGGTCCTTTGCTCATTTTTAAATCGAATTTTTTTTGTTTTTGTTTTTTTTGCTATTGAGTTGTATGATTTCCCTATATATTTCGGATATTAACCCCTTATCAGATATATGATTTGCAAATATTTTCTTATTCCATAGGTTGCCTTTTCACTCTGCTGACTGTTTCCTTTACTGTGCAGAAGTTTTTAGCTTGATGTAATCCCACCTATTTTTTCTTTTGGTGCCATATCTAAATAATCATTGCCCAGACCACAGTCAAGAACGTTTTCTTTCCCTATGCTTTCATCTACTAGTTTTTTGGTTTCAGTGCTTATATTTAAATCTTTAATCTGTTTTGAGTTGGTTTTTATAAATGCTGTGAGATAGGGGCCAATTTCATTCTTTTGCATGTGGATATTCAGTTTTCCTAACATCATTTATTGAACAGACTATCCTTTCCCCATTTAGTGTTCTTGGAACCCTTGTTGAAGTTCAGTTGACCACAGATGTATGGATTTATTTCTGGGGTTTCTAGTTCATTTCATTGGTCTACAGGTCTGTTTTATGCCAGTACCATACTGTTTTGATTATTGGAGCTTTGTAATATATTTTGAAATCATTAAGTGTGGTGCCTTCAGTTTTGTTGTTCTTGCTCAAGATTGCTTTGGTTATTTAGGATATTTTGTGGTTCCACATGAATTTTAGGATGTTTTTTCTATTTCTGTAAAGAATGTCATTGGGATTTTGATAGGCATTGCACTGAATATGTAGATCACTTTGGGTAGTATGGACATTTTAGCAATATTAATTCTTCTAATCCATGAAATGATGAGTATCTCTTGAGTTAAGTACAATATTTTAAATTCCCTAGCTCCATAAAGTGGCTATGAAGAAGTATAAGCAACTATGTGCAAACCAACAAAAACCTTGTGAAATGTTTCCTTTTGGAGTATAAATGTTAGGCAGTAACCCTTCCAATGACCTTAATGATCTAGATCTACACTCAGGTGTCATAACCAGTTCCCCAGCCAGCATTACAAAACACAAGAAGGATAGACAGGACTGAGGTCGAGAGGGCCACAGTGCTGGGGTGCAGTGTACAGGCCTGGATGGAAGTGCATGATGAGTGTCTCTCTGTGGTCCTACTCACCACGAGCAGTGGCAGAAATAAAAAGTGGAGCAATGTGTGTTCATTTTTGGGGTTTTTTTGGCTTCCATATCATCTGGTAAGTACTGTACTGGATAGCAACAGAAACACAGTGCCTACAGGGACTTTACAGATGATCTTGTCTAATCTCTTAGTTTCTCTCCATCACCCTCTACAAGTTTGACTGTCCTAGACAGAGAGAACCCCCCACTGTGCTCTGATCTTTATTTTTATCTTCCCTTGCAATGGACCCACATTAAGAATCAGGAACTCTGTGTGTATCCATATCCATATCCATGTATACTACAGAAATTTATAATTCAGTTTAATCTCTTACTTGGAGAAAAACATTATGTATTCTTTTAAAACATTTGTTGGACACTCCATGTTCACATCCACGGGAGAAGCAATGGTGAGTGACATTATTGCTGAAGGTTAATTATGAGACATTCCAGGTTTACCATTTCCATTTTGTCATGTTGCATTTAACTTCTTTTAAATTACTATTAATTCAAAACAATATTCAAATTTCTGAGAACTTAAAATGTGAACACAGATTCTCCAGTCAAATATAACATGATATTCTGGGTTTTATTTCATTTTAAAAACTCATGTGAATTTGATTTAAAAATTTTTGTAACAATATACGTTTTAAGGTCATTAGAAAAATCTATTTTTGTGTCAAAATTTCCTGCTGCATGAAAGTAGTTTCAAAATAACAACTACTGCCACCACCACAACAAAGGTCCCCCATCTCACACTGTGTGCTCATTTATTTAGTGATTCAGTGGATGCTTCTTGAGCACCTACAAATCATTTTACTAGATATGGGGACAAGGGAAGGAAGAACAAAGGGAGAAAAGATGGCGGGAGGTGGTGTTATGATGGTTGGTGGAAATAGTACAAAGGACATGGTAGATAACGGTCCTGGAATATGACATTTCACTGACTGTTAATATAACTAGTTAAACTATATATGAAAGAGTATTTTTTTAACAATGGAAAAGAGAATAATTACATTAACAAATCTAATACTTCTCAATATAATTTAATCAGAGAATTTAAGAGCTGTTTGTTAGAGAACTTATAGATCATGTAGTTTAACTCCACATTTTATACTAAATCTATTTTTGTTGTTTCATCTTGTATTTTTTTCTCAAATGTGAATCAAATGAAGACCATAGGGATCAGATTTGTCTGTGTCTTTCGAAGGAAAGGAAGGACCACTTTCCATAGGAGTGCTTGTCATTTCTAACCTTCAGTTTATCAAATAGCAGAACATCTGGTCTGGTGGCCAGGGCTGACAGGTTAACTATTACCACTATATCCCAAGTCCTGAATCAGTAATTTTTTAAATATTATAAGGTTCAGGTTATAGAGTTAATTTAATTACATTATCAATTAATATTTCAGGATTCATTGCTTACCTATTATCTTGGCAACATTAAATCTATTAATATGTCACATCTTTCATTTCTGTGTAGAATGCAAGTGTCTGAAACTCTAAATTCAACCAGTCACCACTTCAAGACTACCTTAGAAAAGAACTAAACTCATATTTTAAAGTATCTATAATTCTTCAGCAGCCTTTTTGCCCGAGGAACTCTGGTCTGAAGTGAAGCATGCAAAGCCACTGCATGCCACCCCCGATGAGCAAGTGACACTAGACTCAGCATGAAGGAAAAGGAAAAAAAAAAGAGGAGACAAGATGGCTGAGTAGAAGGACATGAGCTCACCCCTTCTTATGGAAACACCAAAATCACAACTAACTGCTGAATAACCACCAACCAAAAAATGCTGGAACCTATCAAAAAAGATACCCTACATTCAAAGACAAAGAAGAAGCCACAAGGAGAAGGTAGGAGGGGCACACCATGATAAAAACAAATCTCATACATGCCAGGTGGGTGAACCACAAACTGTTATATAATTATACCACAGAAGTTCTCCCACAGGAGTGAAAACTCTGAGGCCTGTATCAGGCTCCCCAGCCTGGGGGTCTGGCAATGGGAGGATGAGACCCCAGAGAATCTGGCATTGAAGGCCAGCAGTGTGTGATCCCACAGGACTGGGGTAAACAGAAACTCCACTTTTTTTGTGTGTGTGGTATGCGGGCCTCTCACTGTTGTGGCCTCTCCTGCTGCGGAGCACAGGCTCCGGACGTGCAGGCTCAGTGGCCATGGCTCACGGGCCCAGCCGCTCCGCAGCATGTGGGATCCTCCCAGACCAGGGCACGAACCCGTGTCCCCTGCATCGGCAGGCGGACTCGCAACCATTGTGCCACCAGGGAAGCCCCAAAACTCCACTCTTGGAGGGTATACACAGGGTCTCGTGCACACCAGGACCCAGGAGAAAAAGTGGTACCCTAATAAGAGACTGGGCCAGACTTACCTGCTAGTACTGGAGGGTCTCCTGCAGAGGCGGGGTGCTGGCTGCTGTGGTTCACTGCAGGGACAAAGACACTGGTGGTGGCAGTTCTGGGGAGTACTCATTGGTGTGAGCCTTCTTGGAGGCTGCCATTTTCTCACCAAGACCTGGCCCCCACCCAACAGCCTGTAAGCTCCAGTGCTGGCATGCCTCAGGCCAGACAACCAACAAACAGGGCAGGAACATAGCCCCACCCATAAGCAGACAGGCTGCTTAAAGTTTTCCTGAGTAAACAGCTGCCTGATAAACACACCCCCTAACCCAGCCCTGCTCACCAAAGGGACAAGACCCAGCTCCACCCACTAGTGGGCAGGTACCAGTCCCTCCCACCAGGAAGCCTGCACAAGCCTCTTAGCCTCATCCACCAGGGGGCAGACAGCAGAGCAAGAAGAACTACAACACTGCAGCCTGTGGAATGGAAACCACAATCACAGAAAATTAGACAAAATGAGATGGTAAGGGAATATGTCCCAGATGAAGGAACAAGATAAAGCCCCAGAATACCAACTAAATGAAGTGGAGATAGGCAATCTACCTGAAAAAGAATTCACAGTAATGATAGTAAAGATGATCCAAGGTCTCAGAAAAAGAATGGAGGCACAGATCAAGAAGATATAAGAAAAGTTTAACAAAGACCCAGAAGAACTAAAGAACAGAAATGAACAATACAGTAACTGAAATGAAAAATACACTAGAAGAAATCAATAGCAGAATAACTGAGGGAGAAGAACAGATAAGTGAGCTGGAAGACAGAATGGTGGAAATCACTGCCACTGAACAGAAAAGAAAAAAGAATGAAAAGAAATGAGGACAGTCTAAGAGACCTCTGGGACAACATTAAATGCACCAACATTTGCATTATAGGGGTCCCAGAAGGAGAAGAGAGAGAGAGATGACCTGAGAAAAATTTTGAAGAGATAATAGCTGAAAACTTCCCTATCATGGGAAAGGAAACAGTCACCGAAGTCCAGAAAGTGCAGAGTCCCAGGCAGAATAAACCCAAGGAGGAACACACTGATATACATAGTAATCAAACTGACAAAAATTAAAGACAATGAAAAAATATTAAAAGCAACAAGGGAAAAACAACAAATCATGTACAAGGGAACTCCCATAAGGTTATCAGCTGATTTTTCAGTAGAAACTCTGCAGGCCAGAAGGGAGTGGCACAATATATTTAAAGTGATGAAAGAGAAGAATCTACAACCAAGAATAATCTAGCAAGCAAGGCTCTCATTCAGATTCGAAAGAGAAATCTTTACAGACAAGCTAAAGCTAACAGAATGCAGCACGACCAGATCAGCTTTGCAAGAAACGCTAAAGGAACTTACTTCTCTAGGCAGAAAAGAAAAGTCCACAACTAGAAACAAAACATTAAAATGGAAAAGCTCACTGGTAAAGGCAAACATACAGTAAAGGTAGAATATCATCTGTACACAGATATGACATCAAAATGACCAACTGAGAGAAGAGGAGAGCACCAATGCAGTATATTGGAAATGCATTTGAAATTAAAAGACCAACAACTTAAAACAATCTTGTTTTTATACAGACTGCTGTATCAAAACCTCATGGTAACTGCAAACCAAAAATCTACAATAGATACACAAAAAAGAAAAAGGAATACAAACACAACACTAAAGTTAGTCATCAAATCACAAGAGAACAAAAGAGGAAGGGAAGAAAAACAAATCCAAAACGATTAAGAAAATGGCACAAGGAACACACATATCAATAATTACCTTAAATGTAAATGTATTAAATGCTCCAACCAAAAGACATAGATTGGCTGAATGGATACAGAAACAAGACCGAATGGATACAGAAACAAGACCTGTATATATGCTGTCTATAAGAGAACCATTTCAGATCTAGAGACACATACACACTGAAAGTAAGGGGATGGAAAAAGCTATTCCATGCAACTGGAAATCACAAGAAAGCTGAAGTAGCAATTCTCATATCAGACAAAATCGACTTTAAAATAAAGAATGCTACAAGAGACAAAGAAGGACGCTACATGAAGATCAAGGGACCAATCCAAGAAGATATAACAATTGTAAATATATATGCACCAACATAGGAGCACCTCAATATATAAGGTAAATACTAACAACCATAAAAGGAGAAATCAACAGTAACACAGTAACAGTGGGGGACTTAAACACCCCACTTTCATCAATGGACAGATCATCCAGACAGAAAATCAATAAGGAAACACAGGCCTTAAATGACACATTAGACCAGATGGACTTAATTGATATTTATAATGCATTCTATCCAAAAGCAGCAGAATACATATTCTTCTCAAGTGCACATGGAACATTCTCCAGGACTGATTACATACTGGGCCACAAAGTGAGCCTCGGTAAATTTAAGAAAATTGAAATCATATAAAGAATCTTTTCTGATCTCAACACTATGAGATTAGAAATCAACTACAAGAAAAAAATTGTAAAAAACACAAACATGTGCAGGCTAAACAATGTGCTACTAAACAACCAATGGATCACTGAAGAAATCAAAGAGGAAATCAAAAAATACCTAGAGACACATGAAAACGAAAGCACGACAATACAAAACCTATGGGACGCAGCAAAAGTAGTTCTAAGAGGGAAGTTTATAGCAATACAATCGCACCTCAGGAAACAAGAAAAATCTCAAATGAAAAATACACTAGAAGAAATCAATAGCAGAATAACTGAGGGAGAAGAACAGATAAGTGAGCTGGAAGACAGAATGGTGGAAATCACTGCCACTGAACAGAAAAGAAAAAAGAATGAAAAGAAATGAGGACAGTCTAAGAGACCTCTGGGACAACATTAAATGCACCAACATTTGCATTATAGGGGTCCCAGAAGGAGAAGAGAGAGAGAGATGACCTGAGAAAAATTTTGAAGAGATAATAGCTGAAAACTTCCCTATCATGGGAAAGGAAACAGTCACCGAAGTCCAGAAAGTGCAGAGTCCCAGGCAGAATAAACCCAAGGAGGAACACACTGATATACATAGTAATCAAACTGACAAAAATTAAAGACAATGAAAAAATATTAAAAGCAACAAGGGAAAAACAACAAATCATGTACAAGGGAACTCCCATAAGGTTATCAGCTGATTTTTCAGTAGAAACTCTGCAGGCCAGAAGGGAGTGGCACAATATATTTAAAGTGATGAAAGAGAAGAATCTACAACCAAGAATAATCTAGCAAGCAAGGCTCTCATTCAGATTCGAAAGAGAAATCTTTACAGACAAGCTAAAGCTAACAGAATGCAGCACGACCAGATCAGCTTTGCAAGAAACGCTAAAGGAACTTACTTCTCTAGGCAGAAAAGAAAAGGCCACAACTAGAAACAAAACATTAAAATGGAAAAGCTCACTGGTAAAGGCAAACATACAGTAAAGGTAGAATATCATCTGTACACAGATATGACATCAAAATGACCAACTGAGAGAAGAGGAGAGCACCAATGCAGTATATTGGAAATGCATTTGAAATTAAAAGACCAACAACTTAAAACAATCTTGTTTTTATACAGACTGCTGTATCAAAACCTCATGGTAACTGCAAACCAAAAATCTACAATAGATACACAAAAAAGAAAAAGGAATACAAACACAACACTAAAGTTAGTCATCAAATCACAAGAGAACAAAAGAGGAAGGGAAGAAAAACAAATCCAAAACGATTAAGAAAATGGCACAAGGAACACACATATCAATAATTACCTTAAATGTAAATGTATTAAATGCTCCAACCAAAAGACATAGATTGGCTGAATGGATACAGAAACAAGACCGAATGGATACAGAAACAAGACCTGTATATATGCTGTCTATAAGAGAACCATTTCAGATCTAGAGACACATACACACTGAAAGTAAGGGGATGGAAAAAGCTATTCCATGCAACTGGAAATCACAAGAAAGCTGAAGTAGCAATTCTCATATCAGACAAAATCGACTTTAAAATAAAGAATGCTACAAGAGACAAAGAAGGACGCTACATGAAGATCAAGGGACCAATCCAAGAAGATATAACAATTGTAAATATATATGCACCAACATAGGAGCACCTCAATATATAAGGTAAATACTAACAACCATAAAAGGAGAAATCAACAGTAACACAGTAACAGTGGGGGACTTAAACACCCCACTTTCATCAATGGACAGATCATCCAGACAGAAAATCAATAAGGAAACACAGGCCTTAAATGACACATTAGACCAGATGGACTTAATTGATATTTATAATGCATTCTATCCAAAAGCAGCAGAATACATATTCTTCTCAAGTGCACATGGAACATTCTCCAGGACTGATTACATACTGGGCCACAAAGTGAGCCTCGGTAAATTTAAGAAAATTGAAATCATATAAAGAATCTTTTCTGATCTCAACACTATGAGATTAGAAATCAACTACAAGAAAAAAATTGTAAAAAACACAAACATGTGCAGGCTAAACAATGTGCTACTAAACAACCAATGGATCACTGAAGAAATCAAAGAGGAAATCAAAAAATACCTAGAGACACATGAAAACGAAAGCACGACAATACAAAACCTATGGGACGCAGCAAAAGTAGTTCTAAGAGGGAAGTTTATAGCAATACAATCGCACCTCAGGAAACAAGAAAAATCTCAAACAATCTAACCTTACACCTAAAGCAACCAGAGAAAGAACAAACAGAACCTAAAGTTAGTAGAAGAAAGGAAATAATAAATAAATGAAATAGAAAATAACAAAACAACAGAAAAGATCAATGAAACTCTTTTGGTTCTTTGAAAAGATAAACAAAATTGATAAACCTTTAGTCAGACTCATCAAGAAAAAAAGGGAGAGGGATGAAATCAATAAAAGTAGAAATGCAAAAGGAGGAGTTACAACAGACACCACAGAAATACAAAGGATCATAAGAGACTACTACAAGCAACTATATGCCAATAAAATGGACAACCTGGAAGAAATGAACCAATTCTTAGAAAGGTACAATCTACCAAGACTGAACCAGGAAGAAAGAGAAAATATGAACAGACTAATTGCAAGTAATGAAATTGAAACCGTGATTAAAAAACTCCCAACAAACAAAAGTTCAGGACCAGATAGCTTCACAGGTGAATTCTATCAAACATTTAGGAACAGTTAACACCTATCCTTCTCAAACTCTTCCCAAAAAATTGAGGAGGAGGAATACTCACAAACTCATTCTATGATATGAGGCCACCATCACCCTGATACCAAAACCAGACAAAGATACCACACAAAAAAAGAAAATTACAGGCCACTAACTGATGAAGATAGACATAAAAATCCTCAACAAAATACTAGCAAACTGAATCCAACAACACATTAGAAGGATCATACACCATGATCAAGTGGGATTTATCCCAGGGATGCAAGGATTTTCAATATCTGCAAATCAATCAGTGTGATACACCACATCAACAAACTGCAGAATAAAAACCATATGATCACCTCAATAGATGCAGAAATAGCTTTTGACAAAATTCAACACACATTTGTGATAAAAACTCTCCAGAAAATGGGCAGAGAGGGAACATACCTCAACATAATAAAGGCCATATATGACAAACCTACAGCTAACATCATTCTCAATGGTGAAAAACTGAAAGCATTTCCTCTAAGATCAGGAACAAAACAAGGATGTTCACTCTTGCCACTTTTATTCAACATAGTTTTGGAAGTCCTAGCCACAGCAATCAGAGAAGAAAAGGAAAGAGAATCCAAATTGGAAAAGAAGTAAAACTGTCACTGTTTGCAGACAACATGATACTATACATAGAAAATCCTAAAGATGCTACCAGAAAGCTACTTAGGCTCATCAATGAATTTACTAAAGTTGCAGGATACAAAATAAATACACAGAAATCTGTTGCATTTCTATACACTAACAATGAAAGATCAGAAAGAGAAATAAACAATCCCATTTACCATTGCATCAAAAAGAATATCAAGGAATAAATCTACCTAGGGAGGCAAAATATCTGTAACTCCGAAAACTGTAAGACGCTGATGGAAGAAATTGAAGATGACACAAACAGATGGAAAGATATATCATGTTCTTGGATTGGAAGAATCAACATTATCAAAGTAAGTATATTACCCAAGGCAATCTATAGATTCAATGCAATCCCTATCAAATTACCAATGGCATTTTTCACAGAACTAGACCAAAAAACTTTTAAATTTGTATGGAAACACAAAAGACCCCGAAAAGCCAAAGCAATCTTGAGAAAGAAAAACAGCTGGAGGGATCAGGCTCCCTGACTTCAGACTATACGACAAAACTACAGTCATCAAAAGAGTATGGTACTGGCACAAAAACAGAAATATAGCTCAATGGAACAGGACAGAAAGCCCAGACATAAACCCATGCACCTATGGTTAATTAATCTTCAACAAAGGAGGCAAGATTATACAATGGAGAAAAGACAGTCTCTTCAATAAATAGTGCTGGGAAAACTAGACAGCTACATGTAAGAAAATGAAATTAGAACATTCTTCAACACCATACACATACACAAAAATAAACTCAAAATGGATTAAAGACGTAAATTTAAGACCAGATACTATAAAATGCTTAGAGGAAAATACAGGCAGAACAGTCTCTGACATAAATCGCAGCAATATCTTTTTTGATCTGTCTCATAGAGTAATGGAAATAAAAACAAAAATAAACAAATGGGACCTAATTAAACTCAAAAGCTTTTGCACAGTAAAGGAAACCATAAACAAAACAAAAAGACAACCTACAGAATGGAAGAAAATATTTTCAAATGATGTGACCGACAAGGGATTAATCTCCAAAATTTAAAAACAGCTCATGCGGCTCAATATCAAAAGAACAAACAACCCAATCAAAAAAAATGGGCAGAAGACCTAAATAGACATTTCTCCAGTGAAGACATAAAGATGGCCAAGAGACACATGAAGAGATGCGCAACATCACTAATTAGAGAAATGCAAATCAAAACTACAATGAGATATCACCTCACACCATTCAGAATGGCCATCATCAAAAAGTCTACCAACAATAAATGCTGGATAGGGTGTGGAGAAAAGGGAACCCTCCTACACTGTTGGTGGGAATTTACATTGGTATAGCCACTATGGAGACCAGTATGGAGGTTCCTTAAAAAACTAAAAATAGAACTACCATATAATCCTACAATCCCACTCCTGGGCATATATCTGGAGAAAAACATGGTTCAAAAGGATACATGCACTCCAATGCTCATTGCAGCACTGTTTACAATAGCCAAGACATGGAAGCAACCTAAATGTCCATCAACAGATGAATGGATAAAGAAGATGTGGTACATATATACAATGGAATATTACTCAGCCATTAAAAAGAATGAAATAATGCCATTTGCAGCAGCAGCATGGATGGACCTGGAGATTATCATACTAAGTGAAGTAAGTCAGACAGAAAAAGACAAATATGATATATGTGGAATCTAAAAAAATGATACAAATGAACTTATTTACAAGACAGAAACAGACTCACAGACTTAGAGAACGAACTTATGTTTACAGGTGTGGGGTGTTGGGGAGGGATAGATTGGCAGTTTGGGACTGACATGTACACTGCTGTATTTAAAACAGATAACCAACAAGGACCGACTGTATAGCACAGGGAACTCTGCTCAATACTCTGTAATAACCTAAATGGGAAAAGAATTTGAAAAAGAATAGATACATGTAAAATATATGTATGCAATATAACTGAATCACTTTGCTGTACACCTGAAACTAATACAACATTGTTGTTAATCAACTGTACTCCAATATAAAATAAAAATTAAAAAAATAAAGTGTCTATAATTCATGTCTTTTAATTATTTAATTTGCCTACGTAGCCAGGTTTCTGTTATTATTATATTATATGTAATCTTGATTTTGTTTTATAGAGCTGTTTGAATTAAACATACCAAATGGAACACTGAATAATTTGAAGGGAGTAAAAAAAATACAGAGGATTTCACTGTATTCTGTGGTGTGTGAAAATGCACTGCTCTTACATAACATCTAACTGTGCCTGGGAGCTAAGAAAGAAGCAAGAGCTTTCTTTAGCACCACAGTCATGCCAGGGTTCTCAACATGCTCTCTGCTACTGGGCAAGAAACAGTCTTGACATGGATTCAGAAAAAATACCCACTTAGGGGTAATTTGTAATAACAAGAACAGTGGGTACCAAGTACCTACACATACCAGGAATTCAATTTTTCTGATGCAGAACCAGAGGTTCAGAGAGATGAAGCAGTCTGCCCAAGGTCATACAAATAGCAAGCAAGTTCCTCAGGGCAAGGGCTGGGTCTTAGTTATCATCCTATCTGGAGAGCCTCAGATGTAGGATGCAGTCACTGTTGGTGGGGTGCCTGTGTCTGACTTTTAATGGCAGAGGTTGTCTTGTTTTGCTTAGTTTTTAAGTTGGTTTAGTTTTTAAGTTGGTTTAAGAAATTAGCACTTGTGTGCTCACTCTCTCTCTCTGTTGTGTTAGGATGGGGCAGTTCTTAAAATGAGAGGTTGATCCAGGAGAGTTAAAATTACTTTCACTCTAAGTTACATTGACAACTTACAGGGTAATCATTTTTAAAGGATGTGGTACATTTATTTTTTAAATGATGACCTCCCTGAGAGAAACAACTATCTTTCTTGTGATAGATGCTTTATCAAATCCTTGTAAGTAACAATAGGGGAAAAAAAAAAAAAGACTGTGTTATATAACACAGCAAAATGGGAAGACTTCCTGGGTTTTTTTTCTCCTTCTATTAAAAACAAACAAAAACAACAAAAAACAAACACCTGCCTGGAGTCTGGAGTTAGGCCCAGTTGATTTTTTTTTTTTGGGGGGATTTCACCTTGGTGAATGCTTTCACCAAAGGTATATGACACTCATGGTTTCACCTTCTGAAATGAGACTTGACAGCTGTTCGACACCACAGAGCAACGTTACATAACAAGGCAGTTCAAGAGGCAAAAAAGAAAACCACACTGAAATGAGTTTGGTGAGTGGGTTGGTGGTTAGGCAGAGTACACTTTCACCAACAGAGAAAATAGTCAATGGCAAGGCCACGTGAACAATTATCATTTTGTAAATGCTCCAGATTTTTCCTACAATAAATCTCTGAACTGGACATACTTACATATCACAGGCAGTGACCTTCTAAGTGAGCATTTGTGTGGGAGAGCACTGCTCCTGCCACAGAGTCTGAATTCTTTTAGGGATGTGCCCGGAAGTCAAGTATAACCCCTCCTTCTCTTTTTTTATAATGCCACCCCACAGAAACATTTTTTAAGAAACAAAGAGTAATTTCAATGGAAAGAGTCAAATCCTTTTGAGAGTCAAAGACTTTTGACCTTATTAGCAACTCTAAAAAAATACATAATGCAATTCACTGTCCAACATGAGCTCTTCCTAAGCATAAATATTTTACTTTTTTTTAAACAGTGAGCCCAAGCTCGTTTTTTTAGCTCCAGAGAAGGAAGCAGGCTTCTACTGTTTAACATGCCTCTTTAAAAAAAAAAAACAAGTATCTTTAAAACAGCGTGGGTACCAAACTATGAGTCACAATTGGTCCCACAGTCAGTACTTTCTGGTTATACAAAATTTGCTCATGAAAGCCATGTGTTAAATTAAAATTGAGAAATTACTGGAAGACACAACCAAAAAAAATTAGAGAATGTGTTTGTTTATGCAAATCCTTGAACAGTTCTACCCTTTGCTTTTTATCAATATTGACAGAAAGCATGTACAATGAACTTGACTTAGCACTAAAATGGCATCCCTAACAGGTCAATCTGTTCCTGCTTAACATACCAGGGGGATATATTTTAAAATCTCAGCCATTTCTAAAAAGTTTGCATAGTTTCCTGCGTAGGAACCTAAATGGCTATTTTTGAGATGGAACATGCACATAACTTGATATTTGCAAAAGGATGTATTTGGGGTCATTTTCCTGATAAAAATCCTGTAAGACCAGGTTGTATATCATGCAAGAAGACACTGAGGACTAGAGTACCTGCATGGACTGTTTAGGTTCATAAATGGAAGAGGTGGTTGAGACTGGATGCACACACTGAATGGTCTCAATTTCATTTTACATCAAAGATACTGGTTGAAAGATCAGGTCTTTAATAATATGTTTAGAGAGGGAAAAGAAAACTCTATTTGGTTTACCTTGAAATATTAGCAATCTTTACACAGCCCATACATTTTGGAATGTATCCTTTATCCCCAAATAATCTGAAGTTCATAAAAATCTTTTTCACTATGGAAAAAGCAGAGCATATTGGGGGCTGGGTATTTAGCATTTGAGTAAAATTAATGCTAGTGTTAAAAATCAGGATAAATTGCAAATTTGGAATGAAATGTCTTACTACAGAGCCTGGTGCATTCTATCTGCTGAATAAATGTTGAATAAATTAATAAATAAAAGGAAGATCAGGGTTTCCAGCTTTATCATCTTTTGAAAACAGATACTCGCTAACATCAAAACTAATGCCATTTTGTCTACACTAACAATATTCACGTCTCAGGAACTTCATCATAAAGTTGTATAACTATTGGGAAGTTACTATAGAAATGCTAGTGCATCTACACATGAAGTGTAACTGGGTCTCCTTGCGCACAACCTCACATTGTATGTTCTCTGAATTAGGTTGCAGAGGACTGAACTTCAAGGTCTTATATAATGCTATAAATACAGGCAAGATCTACACAAAGCTTGAATCAACACACACACACATCTTGATGAAAAATGATTAAAGTATAGTTGGTAAAACACAGTAACAATAATTAAAAACTACACACACACACAGAGTGAAAGAAAATACTCAAAAAGTGAAGAGAAGCTGCTAGTGTCAGCAGCATAACGGTCCCATGGTAGCCATCCTCCTTTCATCATGGTCAATTCATTAGCAGAGGAGAAAAGACAGAAACTACGGGAAATGCACACCATCTGCTCAATCCAGATGCAACAGCACATGCCTCTTATAGCCAAAGCTTTTTACCAGAAACGGAAGGCGGTAAGATCTAATCCTCTCACAAAATATCCGAAGAAGGTAGTTAGACGTATTTGCATCACAAATAAATATAACGCCGAAATCATTATTAGATGAGATCTTTTAAATATCAGTCAAGACTTTTACCACTCAGTATACACTGATGAAACAGAATACTAAATCAGCATCAGAGAAAATGGGGTTGGATTCTATCACCTTTATTAAGCTATTCCTTAAAAAAAATCTTGCTTAAAACATCTTCATTCCCTGAATAGCAAGAACATTTTAGTCCAGTCGTTCTAGTTTTAAAAAGACACACTTTAATATTGTATATTTCAAGTAATGTGCATTTCCTTTCTTATAACAAAAGGTTAAAAATAAATATTCTTACCTTGAAATTGTGAACCTTTTCATATTTTGGAATTTGCTCATTTTCTTTCAGAGTTGCTCTTCTAACAAGTGATGTCAACTGCGAATAAGCAAAGAGTTTCAGAGGTTGCCAGATTGTCACAGACGACTTTTGAGAACCCAGTTTCATTCCCAAGGCTGCTATCAATAAATCTTGCTGACGGCCCTCTTGTTTTGATTTGTGAACTGTAGCTCTATTAGTTTTCCTACCCGACCAAGACTCTTTGGATGGCATTTTGGAATTCACAGGAAATAAAGAAAACCTATATTGATCTATGTCTGTCGATGAACTCTATTCAGCTAACAAATGAGCATTCTGCCAGCCAGCACAGAACCCTACCCTACAGAGAGCTGCAGAGAAACATCACGGAGAGGTGGAGGAGGATGATGAAGCACTTCTTAAAAAGAGGTCGACTAACCAGAAAAATTCTTCTTCCTTTTTTTTTTAAAGGGCTCTATATTTAAGCTTCTGAAAACTTAAGAGTCTGAACAGAAATAGAGTCGATGCTGACATACAAAACATTCAGCATTTCTCTATCCTTTTTAAAAAGCCATGCAATTTTGACAAATGACACATTTCTAAAAGCTTTCTTTTCTAGTCAATATATTAATGTCCATTCTGAATGAAAGATGCCTACATACTGCCTGCAGTCAGTTTCTAGCAACTGACACCCTGTGAAGCCCCTGGCAGAGGATGGGGGAGGGGAGGGATTTGACAAGGAAGGCTGGATTAGACTGGTCACCGTTAAGAAAGGAGATAACCAATGAAAATCAAGCAACAGTATTTAAGTACTGTATTCCTCAACTCACTGTTCCTCCTCTCATGTTAAGATTTTCTTGCTGGCTCAAGGCAAAAAAAAAAAAAAAAAATTAGTGGGAAGACAATGAGCACTGAATGAGTCATGCATCATTACAAAATGGATTTTTTTTAACCTATTAAAAGTAAGGAAAATTAACACACACAACAGTAGGTTTTAAAAAGAATGCACCACTGCCAGGTAAATTATGAAAGGTTGATCTATAATCCACCTTTGTGCATATGGACTGAGGTTAGTTAACTAAAACCCCATTTTATTAGAGATGAGCAAAAGCTGATAAGTATTTTGATGAAAAAGAAAAGTTTAACTAGTTATCATTCTATTTTCATGGAGAGCAAGAAGCATGCACATGCTGCTGCCAACACCCTGGGGTGGACAGTTCTGACTTCCTACCGTGAGTAGTTTTGTTGTGGATCTATGCTTAAATAGGTCCAACCACTATTTTCATTCTTAGTCTCAACATTCTTCATTCAAAGAGCTTCAGGCCAGGTCACAGTGCAAGCAAGTTGGGAATAATTCCTCATGTTCACAGGTTCCAGATATAGCGTAACTGTGCTTGTTGGACCTTAGGTGTTTGTTTGCTGATGTAGAAAGGCAGGTGCTGGGCAAGAGACTCAAATCCAGCTCCATTTAAGAGCAATACCTAAATAATACTTTTTTACTAAGGTGCTATATAAGCTTAAGTTTTCTCATATTGGTTCCTTAAACACCTCCCATCTGTTTCCTCATGCTATAGTAATTAAGTTTAACCCATTATGATTCTAAGGTTACACTGTATTTAAAGAATCTAAAACTGTATATTGAAATGAATTCAGTCTATTTGCTTAGATAATTGCAAAGATTTTATCTCAGATTTCATAATCTACAGGGGTTATGGGCCCAATGCAGATTCTAATTTAATCAGGGCATGAAGTGGTCCTTAAACCATGCTAGATATTGATGATACAGAATGACTGATTTTCTAAACACCCCCAAATATTTTGAGTACATAGTTTCAACTTTTAAAACGGTTTATTCTTTTAAAAACATTTCTAAGAAAATAGAAGGCAAAAGTTAATATTTACATCTACAGACGTTTCATTTCCACAAATTTATATCCTAAAGTGATTAGTATGAGACAAAAAAAATTTTTTTTCCCAAAAAGAAATACTATGGAAGAACTTCCCTTGCCTAACCTAAATTACTCTTCAGCTTAGACTTAGTTTGTCACATGATGACTAAAAATATAAAGGCCAGCCAACTCTTTAGTCACATATAACCTAAAGTGAAGTTTACCTGATTCTCAGTGGGCCCAGAAAAAAAACAGATTCTGAAGGCAAATTTAACAGTAATTTTTTTCTCCACAACATTTAACACTGAATGTTAAAGTTACTAAGTTAAAGAAAACAATCACCCATGTAACCCAACTAACTTTTTTTTCCTATTTCTGATCAAGGTCCTTTATTATAGATCACCCCAGTCCTTCAGCTGTAGTAACTAAAATTCAACCAAAGCATAAATATATTCATGGTAGATTTATCCAGAAAATTCATTGCTGAGTAAAAGTGAACATTTTGTCACTGAGAGGCCAGGTCTACTGCAGACTCTGCAGAGTCATACTGTCTTTCCTGAGTAATTTTTCTACCTAAGCAAGAAATACTGGAATAATTACAACTTGGGCAACTATCTAGGGCACTAAGGAGACAGGAAACAATGGTTTAGGATGAAAAACTTCTTAGCTCCCCTCAGGTGGCTGGGGGTTTGGTCACTATTACGCCTTCCATAACTGCAGCTGCATTTCTGCATTAATTTTGAGGAGCTCTCAAGTCAGAACTGCTAACTCTCGAATTCAGAACCAGTATCAATGTTCTGACATTCCAGACAAATGTATACCACACTTCCTTATATTTTTTCTGGCCATATCTATCTATCTACTTAGACAGATACAGCATCCATTAATTATGCCTATCATTCATTGATTATTAGGCACTTATGCTCTAAGCACCCAGCTAAGCACTTTACATACAGAATCCCATAAATTCCACAGAAAAATGTCTGTGAGGCATATACGATCCTCATTTTATAGCTGGAAGAACTGAGGCCTACAGAAGTTAACTTCCCAAAATTGTACAGCTGTTACGTTAGGTGGTGGATAGGAGTTAGGCTCTTAAACACTATGTTATATCCACTCAAATGAGAAAATGAGAGGAAACCATGCAGTCTGAGGGTAGTCTGATTCTATTCAAGGTGGTTTCTCTAGTTATCTTCTCCTTTCGTATTGAAGAGTAGCAATAGATAGTAAGACACAGTAAGCAATGAGTAACAATGGATGGTAAGAAAAAGTAACAGGCACTAAAATATCTAGATCTCAAGTTTACCACACAGAACCTGCAGTAAGAAATGCAGCCCTCAGGCTCCATTCAGACACGCCCTCCTTCATGATGCCTTTGACCATTTGCGGCAATTAGACGTGACCTCATCCACCTGTGAACATTGGAGTCCTTCACTTGTTCATTGATTATGAGATGTATCACCTTCTACCTCATATCACAGTTGCCTGTGTAGCTGTTTATATAGAACTGGGTCTTACACATCTTAGTATAAAGCCTGAATCTAACACAGTAGCTTGTACAAATAAAGGTTCAATAAATAAAAATAAAACCAAATGAAGGCAGCTATTTTTATTGGGGGGCAGTGTGTTATAATAAAAAATGAGATTTGAAATCACAGACACTGAAATCTGAATCCTGACCTTGGGAGATTTGTTTGTTGCCTTGGTTATTACCTCATTTACATACTACGGACAATAACACTTATAGGTTACTACTGGGCAGTTTAGAGGGGATGATATGTAAAAGAGGAAAAGACTACAGACAGTGAGCATTCAATAAATGATACTATTACAGGGCGCTGTACCAAACACTAGCTGCAGGGCACGCTGTGTAGTATAAGACATAGGCTCCTGTCCAAGGAGCTAGTAGACTAATCTGCTTTTGGTTTATACATACAAACTTGCCTAGAAATGCCTGCCCTTCCCTTTATATTATGGTCTCTACCAAATTCCCCCAATTCTAGTTCTGATCCTATCTTTAAAAAGGCATAGAATGACACCTAATGTTAGCTGAGGGAGCAGGGTTGGGATGGGGTGAAAAGGAAAGAACATTATCAGCATAGGAAACCAGGAACAATGTGCGATACTTCATATTGTTGTTCTATTTCTTGGTCATATATCCTGAGATGTGTTGTATAATGGACATTTTATAGACGAAGAAACATTCACAGAATGAATTGCTCAAGGTCCCAGTCAGGAAGTGGAAATTCTGTGGTCTGAATCCCTGTCTTTTGTCCCCAAAGCCTGGCAGCTCTTTCTGCTACCTTGTAATGAGAGTAGGAGATAAACCCGAGGTGTTAGAGATAGAGCCCCCTCATATTGTGGTTCTATAAAAGAGAAGAAAACAGCTTCACTGGGTGGGGGTCTGAACTGGCAGGGTACATGTCCCACGAGGTCATTCTAGCTAGAAACACCAGCAGTATTTAGCTTTTTATTCTGACTGGGAATCTTTGGCCTGTCTTGGACCTTGCCATCCTTCATATAGGTATCACTTCTGTATTATTTGCCTGGATGAGGCTTAACTTGCCTGGAAAAAGAGATGGGGAAGGAGCAGATTCCACAACGCTCTCTGTTTCTACCTTTGTCCATACCATCTGTAGTACAGAGAAGAGGACTGGGAAAATAATGGGGGGGGGAGGGGTGTCGTGTGCGGAATAAGGAAAAGAAGGGGGAAATAGGGGACCTTGGAAAGGAATGCATTTGCTGTTTTTCGAATAAAGAAATTTCTACCACTGACCCTACTACCCTGTTGTCTGTCTAGTAATAATACTGGATTTGTGCTGAGTTAGCCTCTCATTTTCACCGTGTGTAGCACAACAGGATCATGGGCACCAGGGCCAGACAAAATCTAAAATCACATCCTATTGGCAAACCACATACACTTGTCCCCTGAATTATCATCTGTAACCTAGTTTCTCACCATTAGAGCCAAAAGTAGAATATATTCAAGGTACTTAACAACAATATGTCAGCTTACATTTATTAACTGACAACTACATGGCACTATACTAGTAAATGCTATACATGTATGATGTAGTTTAGTTGTTAAAACAATAGGGCAGGTGTCACTTTATAAAGAACAGAAGCTCAGAGAGATTAAGGTCACCTAACTAATACGTGGTGAGAACAGGAGTTGAACCCAGGTCTACGTGACTCAAATTCTGTGTCTTTCCTCTAGACTCTCCTGCCCCTCATATTACCTATAGTTAGCATGCAATTTTGAAAGGCTATCATTTGAATAAGTTTCTGGATCATTTATATTCTAATACCTCTCAGATCACTAGCCAATTCAGTACTGCTTATATTTAATTTATAGCATCTTCCAGATTCATCACCTCCTCAAAATTTTCAAATGCATTTTAAGTCAAACATTAGAGATTTTTATACAGAACTCTATAAATTCCTTAAGTTAACATTGGGATAAATAACTTTTTATGTTGCATAGGAAACTCTTAAATCCGGCCAGGGCTCTAAATTTTTATGCTCCTGGCATCAGTCGCATCATAATTCCTAACTCAGTCTTCATTACATAGCTGCCCTAGCATTAACGTAATGTCTCTCTAAACAGATAACAATAAGGCACATCAATGCATTCATTTCAGTGTATAATAAATTTAAATTACTCTATATCAACACTCACACTGCCAAACTCTGTACAGTCTAACATGTTCCCTGACTTACATGCAATAATTATAAACAGAAAACATTTGAAAACACAATGCAAACAAAAAAGCACAGCCCCGCATTCCTTACCCTTTCAAGAAACAAAAGAAAGGATCAACTTCTCCAAGCGACAGTTTGAGGAAGTGTTTTGCACACCAGGCCCAGAGAGGAGGGGGCAGAGTGGCATACAGCCTGGTTACCAAGCCTGGTTCTGACAGATACCAATGAAGTCACTGAACTTTTTGTAAGTCCTAGCTGGACTAAATGAACTCCATGGTCTTTTTTATATTTTTAACAGAAATTCAAAACGAAAAAGGAAGGTTCACACTCATTTAGCACATAGGGATGTGAAGATGTGAGTGTGTCTAAGTAGGAAAGGCCAGCTTGGCTATGAGTGAGTCCCTTCAAGGTAGCTCTGGCTAATTTACTACAGGCTTTTGTGTGGTACTCAGTTTTGCAGGCTCAGAAACTTAATTTGTCAGCAAGAAGATCATGTCCATTTCTCAAGGGGAGAGAATGACATTATAATACCAAGCTCATGAAACTGATAAGTAAAAGCAGAATGATGGCTGTCTAGTTTATACTATGATATGAGATATAATTATCATAAAGTGGGTGACCAACATACTCCTTTTGGGGCAGCATATCTACACTGGAAACAAAAAATAATTAGGAAGCAGATGAGAATGGAATCAGACAACTGGAGTGTGTTAGATGAACTGAATATTTAATGCATAGAATTAAGACATCCTTTGAGTCCTCTACAATTAGGATGGCCCTGCCACAGGACTAGAATGCTCAGTGCCCATTTAGTGAGAGGCACCTTCATTTTCAGTCAGTGCTTAGATGGGCATAAGCAGCTCTGAGCTCTTTGAGTCTCCTTTTTCCAGGTGTCTCTTTATGATGATTTTGCATATCTCTGTCCAAATATCTCAGGTGGTGATCTTAAAGTTAACTCATAGGACACAGTCTTATTTTTTCATTTACAAGTTCTTAATGGATACTAGATTGTAGCCCTGGTGTACTGATAACAATTTATATAATAGGTGCTTTGGGAAGATAAAATAAAATAAATGGCAGATGTTTTCCTGCCCTGAATCATATAACAAGTTAATATATACAGGTAATTATATATAAAATTACATAATAAGAGTAAAGTATTCTAGTCCAACACACTCCAGTATTTGGCCATTCGCAGTGATGGTTGTATGATGATGATCATAACATTCTTTCTCAGTTCTTCCGAATGAAAAGCTGAAACTGGCCCCCACAGGAACTTTTTCTCAATTTTCCCCCCTAAGTGAAGTTGAGGGCTAATTAGGGAAATATGTCATTACCTTTTGTTTTTTGTTTTACCCAAAATTTTGATACCTATTACTTGCACGACTTAAAGAAACACTTTTATTGTTCTGTAACAATAGAGGAGATGAAATTAGAGAAGCTCTAACACTATATCAACGATTAGAGACTTTAAATCCAGTGCAAAACTCTGGGATCATATATGTTTTCACTTTTTCAGAGAGCTTTGCATTGTAATATACATATGTATGTATATGTATACACATATACATATGAAAAAGCAGACTCAGATTGACATTAGGAGTATTTTCAGATTTAAAACTGCCATTAGAGGTTATTTCAAGTTATTGCAGTTCAGTGAACATTTTACAATCACCAATTTAACAAAAGCAAGCCAGTTAATCAGAATAAAAGCCAGGCACTGTATTTTCAGTTTTCTCATTCTATCACTGACTTCAACTGATTAGGATAAGATGAAGTCTACGTGATGTGGTTATTTTAAAAAGGACCTGTTACCGAATTTCTTAAAACTTAAGTAATAAAAGCTATTTCCTATATGTGTAATTTGATTAGAATATTCCAAATGTAATTTATTTTAATATTCATTTTAAGGCTCAATAAAAGTAAACGTGGGGTCATGGTATAAAGTGTATTTGTGAAGTTCAACCATACTTTTGAAAGCCTATTTTTAATATTTGAAAATGGCAACGTGGGCTCACGGTATAAAGTGTACTTGTGAAGTTCAAACATACTTTTGAGAGCCTATTTTTAATGTTTGAAAATGGCAATAGTGGCCTGAAGGTAACAGATTTAACTTTCATAAATAATTTCCCTGAGAAGTAGTATAAGCATGAGAATTATTCATAGATGTGTTAATTGTTCACCTCACTGCCAAATATTGTCGTTTCTTTGTAATGACACTACCACATGGCATGTTTTACATTAAGATAATGATGTTGAAAAAGTAAAAATAGCTTGCATCTCGGCATTTTTCTAAATTTTCTAAAACATCGTGTCCATAGTATTTCATCTTATGAAATTCCTGTTAGTTCAAAGGTTCCTAATGAAATTGAAATTCCCCTAACTTGAATGTTCTTTTTCATAGAAGAGATAATTAGATTCTTTCATATATATATATCATACATATATATGATATATATGAAATCTATATATAATTAGGTTCTTCCATATATATGTGTGTGTGTATATATATATATATATATACATATATATGCTGTGTTTCATTTGAACCTTGATATCTTATGAGTGATTTGAAGCATCTAGACCAGGCCCACAAATGATTAGCACATTAGAAAATAAGACACAGAAAGTCAGACTGCAATCAACTTCCTGTGAGAAGGAAGAAGGAAAGATTAAAGGATGATTTAACATCTATCTTTCAGTGACATTTTAATGTACTGAGAGGGATCTACTTTGCCATTTTCCTCCTCCACAAAGGATAGGTTAATGGGAGATAATTTAAGGAGCAACTGAAGATCTTCGGTTGATAAGGTCAAAAGTTATTTAAAGCTATCTGGCCAGCTTCAGCTAGTGCTTTACTACCTTTTCTACCAAAATGTCCCCAGTAGCAACCAACGGTGAACAGGGACACGTGTGCAGGGATCCAGGGGTGGCTCTTCAAGCCCCCCTAAATGTGCCCATATAAAATGTTTAAAATAAAAATGTTTTCGATCAATGACTACTGAGTAAAATCGATGCTCTGGGAAGATGGGTCACAGTTAATCTTTAGGTTTAGCATGTCCTGCCTAGTAGCAGGAAATTATCATCTAGTTTCAGGAAAGCAGGTTTGGGTGACTGGGGGAGTCTTAGAAAATCCCTTCCAGCAGCAGGCCTGATTCTGTCATCATGGTGCACAGCAAGAAGTAATCTGTGAGGTAAATGGCTTCATAATCCTGTTCCAGTCTTACTTTACAATAGCTTTAATTACTGTATTCTTCTGCTTGTTTTGTTTAAAAAAACCCCAAACACCCAGGTCCAACTCTTTCACTGCCTCCAAATCAGGAGCACTTATTTAGTCAGTTTTAGATTCTACAAACTGCTTTGTCACATACTCTATTTCACTGTATCCTCACATTCCTGTTTTTCAGAATGACAGTGCAAAGGTGTTAAGGTACTTGATCAGGGGCAGAAATCATTAAGCAAAGGAGCAATGGTGGGAACCCCGGCCTCAAGATTTCACACCTACCCCTCTGTCCACTCCACCTGCTTTCCTGGGACCTGGAGTTAAGATTACTCGAAGTGTGAGGAAACTGACTCTTACTTTAATAAGGCCCTGGGCTGCAAACACCCAGGACCATCAGCAAGCAGAAATATTCACAGCTGAAAATGACCTTCCCCAATTCAGTGCTAAGTCTGACAAATGGTTTACAACATCCAGAGAAGTGAGGTCAGCCTTGGTGATTAATTTCTGGCATTTTAAAAGCCTTTTTAATTATTTTGAGGGTAGTGGGTAAAATGATATGATGCTCTTCCTTAGATACATGCAACTCCTTCATCAAATGCCTACCAGGGCTTCAAGGAAAGTTACTGAGCAGCATGCCTGATTTTGTTTTTGCATTGACTTTTCCTTTTATTTATTTTTTAAAATTAAAAACAAATCAATAAAACTATCCTCCAAACATGAATTGAGAGAGGGGTCTCTTGAGCAACTAATTAAGCTGTCATTAGAAACAGGTAATTAAACTTTCCATTAAAATTCACCAGACCAACATAATTTACAAGGTGGAAAGCCATTCCAATCTCATGGGTAAACAATCAACTAAGGCTTGTATTTATAACAGAGATTCCAGAATGGCCAATGCAGTGAGTAACTACATAATTAAGATGCATTTTTTCTTTAAAAGAATTTGAGGTTCTGGACATGTGGTATGAAAAAGTGTAAATACTTCATATAGCCCACAAATTCATTAAAAGAAAGTACAGAAATGGTCAACGCATACGTGTACATTACAGACTCTCAAATAATTTTCATTCAATAAATATTTTATTGAGTATCTACTATGTTCCAGGCATTAGTGAAACTGGTGAACACCAGAGAATAGGGCACTATGCTATTTTCAACACGACCAGTTATTAAACAAATAGATATATATTATTGAATTAATAATAATTAAGTGGTGGATGGGTGATGTATTTCTGATCCTAACAATCACATTTTCTTACAAGGGTGGAATTAATTCATGAAATTTATGTCTATGCCCTCTTTCCAAGCTATTTCCTACTCTCATGGTCCTTCTGAGACTCTAACTCTAAACTTCTACACTCTCCATCCCAGCTCTCTCTTGCTCTCCTTCCTAAGCCTTCAAATGCCCAAACCACAGGGAATTTTGCTGAACACCTCATACAGTCTTTTTAATCAGAAATAATGCACACAGAGAGCTGCTGTTCTATTTACAATAGCCAAAACATGGAAGCAACCTAAATGTCCATCGACAGATGAATGGATCAAGAAGATGTGGTATATATATATACAATGGAATATTACTCAGCCATAAAAAAAGAATGAAATAATGCCATTTGTTGCAACATGGATGGAACTGGAGATCATCATATTAAGTGAAGTCAGAAAGAGAAAGACAAATACCATATGATATCATTTATACGTGAAATCTAAAATATGACACAAATGAACTTATCTATGAAACAGAAACAGACTCACAGACATAGAAAACAAACTTATGGTTCCCAAAGGGGAGAGTGGTGGGGGAGGGATAAATTAGAAGGTTGGGATGAACATACGCACACTACTATATATAAAATAGATATCCAACAAGGACCTACTATATAACACAAGGATCTCAAGGAACTATACTCAATATTTTATAATAACATATAAGAGAAAAGAATCTGAAAAGGTATATATGTATATGTATAACTGAATCACTATGCTGTACACCTGAAACTAACACAACATTGTAAATCAACTATGCTTCAATAAAAATTTTTAAAGAATCTGAAAAGGTATATATGTATATGTATAACTGAATCACTATGCTGTACACCTGAAACTAACACAACATTGTAAATCAACTATGCTTCAATAAAAAAATAAATTAAAAAAAGAGAAAGCTGTTGTTTATAAACTCTCCTCCTCAAACTGCCTAATCACCCTTTCCATAAAGACTTAAAACAATTAAAAAAAATTTAAACTAAAGTTCAGTGTTATCTATAGTTAAGTGGTTAAGAGCTTGTCTCCTCTGTAGAAGAATCTCAGCTTCACTTACTAGTTACAGGATCTGAGGAGAAGTCTCAGTTTCTTCATCTGTAAAACTGGAATGATGATAGAAACTACCTCATAGGGATGAGATAATGAATGGAATATATGTAAACCCGTATCTTTAGTACCCAGCATAAAGAGAGCTCACAAAGCTCTCAAAGACCAGGTGGTGGTAGTGATGTTGACACTGCTCACATCATTAGCATCAGTCTTATCACCTAACACAATGCTTGGAACAAAGTAGGTGCTAAATGTTGAAGCAACGAGCTCACAAAGTCATGGCACATTTGCAAACCTTGCTGAATTCTTTAGACTCATAGACAAATGCCTGTCTGAATGGCTCCAGCTTCCTGCTCTTATGATATGGTCAGAATAGATTTAATATCAATACAGAGAAAATGGCCACTTTAAAAAATGTCTTAATGGTTTTAAAAAAAGTAACGGCTGGCCAGAGGTGCAAGGAAGCAGTGCATCTTAAATATTGTTTCCTCATTTGATGGCCAAAATGTATGCAAATATGAACTGAAAACATGTTAAAGAGAAAATGTGGGACAACGTAGGCATCATAGCAACATAGCTGACTAAAGGATGAAACTGAATTGAAAGCATTTGCTGTGTGAAGAGAACAGGTGCCACCTGAAATACAAAGGATGCTTGGGACTCATGAATTGCGTTTCCAATTCTAAAGATTGTTGAATCGTGGTTTAAATTAATATGCAGGACAAAAACAACTATTATGGGAGGAATAGTGCAAAGTGTCATGAAAATTTATGGATGAATAAAAACTCTCTGTATTGATGAGTTTCAAGAAAATGTTAGAAGGGGGCTTCCCTGGTGGCACAGTGGTTGAGAGTCCGCCTGCTGATGCAGGGGACATGGGTTCATGCCCCCGTCTGGGAAGATCCCACATGCCGCGGAGCGGCTGGGCCCGTGGGACATGGCCGCTGAGCCTGCGCGTCCGGAGCCTGTGCTCTGCAGCAGGAGAGGCCACAACAGTGAGAGGCCCACGTACCGCAAAAAAAGAAAAAGAAAAGAAAAAGAAAAAGAAAATGTTAGAAGGAAAAGGGAATTTGGTTATATCTACCATTTGTAAGCCTAAAGTTTGATTACTTTTCTTCCCATAAACTCAAACCATAACTTGCTGGAAAATTTCAAGATGAAACTATTTTCAAATGCATGAATTAATAAGGAAGACATTAAAATAAGAAGTATGATGTTAAAAAAATAACTTGCCTAAAATATCTCCTCCTGCAGGATCAGCTGTAGATTTTTTAAAGTGGATGCTCTGGTTGCATTTTTCAGTGTCAGAAATATTAAATCACGTCATCAGTTGAACAGTGTTTCTCTGTTGTTTTCAGTTTCAAAAGAACCTGGTCTTTCAGATACTAAGTATAGAATTTAATGTATTATTTTATACAGTGGTACTGCTTTTAATGAACAATGGAATATTAAATTAGCTACTGTGGGTCACATATTTAGACAGTTTTTTCCTAACTCTGTTTCCTCTGTTGTTTCTAATCTGTATTACATTTAGAGATGTGCACCTCCATATTTGAAAAACTCTCCAAAAGAGGAAGAGTTAGTGTCATACCAAATGATGTAAAAGACATCTGGGATCCTTGTGGGGATGGTTTTCTTTAGGAGAAGTATTGTTTGAGGTGAAAACTGAGCTGGCAGCTTTTTCCATGGAATACCTTTTTTTTTTCTTGGAAGAACAACTAACATAAATTCTGGTTATTGAGACTGGGCATTTTCTCAAAAATGAACAAACTGAGCCTGTCACCTCAAGGAAAATAACTGACAGTGAGTGATAAAATCCAAACTTTCAAGTGAAAATAAGAATTTTGGAAATTCTGTATCTGCCACCCTGAATGTGACAGCTTCCCACTACTTAGATGAATTTTCTGATGAAATTAATGATGATACTAACAAATGTGATTTTTTTCATCATTTAGAGAAATGTTTCAATGTTTGAAAGACCTAAATAACTCACTGAACCAATATTTTCCAAATGACCAATGCATGATGTTACAGAATAATGCATAGTTGAAAGATCCATTCAGAGTTCAAGACAGACCAATGGATTTTAGTATAACAGAATAAGAAATGCTTATTTATAACATTTCAGATTCTACATTGCAAGTAGTATTTAAGAAACTACCACTTACCCAGTTTTGGTGTGATAGCAAAGAGAAATATCCAAATTATCTGAAAGTCTCTTAAGATCCTCTTTGCCAAATGTGTATTTGTATGAGGTCAGATTTTCTTCATACACTTCAACCAAAATAAGATACTACCAGAGACTGAATGCACAAGCATTTACAAGAATCCAGTTTTCTGGATTTTTCTTAATATTTTTCTTAATAGTTTTTCTTAATAGTTTTCTTAATATTAAGACATACATTAAAGAGATTTACAGAAATGTATAAATGCCACCCTTCTACATATGTTTCATAAAATATGGTTATCTTAATAATAATGCTATTATGTTAACATGTAATGGGTTTATTGTTTTTAAAATGAATTAATAGGTATTTTTAAAAAATCTGTTTTAATTTCCAAGATAGTAAATATCACAGATATAACCCACATAAATAAAAGTTCTTTTGAGATCTTCAACAATTTTTAAAGTGTAAAGGGATCCTAAGTCCAAAAAGTTTGAGAATCATGGATCTAATCCATTAGTTGTAACCTTTACAACAGGATCTCACACATACACACAGAAAGACAATTATAGTAATAGATGTCTAGGCCCTGTGTTGATTCTACTGAATCAAAATTATCTCTATTGCATATAAAGTTTCATTGGTGAGTGCACTGATCTGACTTGGCCCTTTAATAAAACAACTATTCATGACTGCATATTTTATTTTATTTATTATTTTTTTAAACATCTTTATTGGAGTATAATTGCTTTACAATGGTGTGTTAGTTTCTGCTTTATAACAAAGTGAATCAGTTATACACATACATATGTCCCCATATCTCTTCCCTCTTGCATCTCCCTCCCTCCCACCCTCCCTATCCCACCCCTCTACGTGGTCACAAAGCACCGAGCTGATCTCTCTGTGCTATGCGGCTGCTTCCCACTAGCTATCTATTTTACGTTTGGTAGTGTATACGCATCCATGCCACTATGACTGCACATTTTAGAACTTTACCAAAAGTTTATTTTACATTAAAGTTATTTAAAAAAATTTTCTTCATTATTTTATTTCTCAAAAGTACTAACATTAGTAATAATATCTTTGATTTTTTTATAGTTCTGAAGCAAACCTTTATTCATTGTTATTGGTTTTCCTGCTTCTGAGAGATATGATGAAAAATGGTAAACTCGAATTGTGTTAAAAAGCTGAGAAGGTTTTTTGTTTATTTTTATTTTTGCCTCTATATCATAATAAACTCTCTTCAGTAAGTTTTACATATAGTCTCTGGAGTACTGATTTGAAAGGCACTTCAACTGCCTTCAAAATCTTGTTTATTTAGGAGATGACTGTCAACTCAGAGGTCTTTTGTCAGTTTCAAAGAGCTAAGTAAGCTTCAACTTTGACAATAAAATGCTAATAAGCACTCTGAAGACTGAAATGATGAAAACCTGAAGATGTCAACCTAAATTTAAGTCAACTAGTGAAAATGTATAAGTGTGTTGACATCTTAAATATAATAAATTTATATTATTATAAATATGCTTTATATTATATACATATAAGCATATACATGCTTTATTATATTATAAATCTTAGTTACCATTATATATCATTAATACTCAGATAAATTATGTTAATCATTTAATATGGTTCCGTTGTAAAAACTTTAAAGAAATTAATCCAGATCTCATTCTATTAAGTATACTGCGATTTTAAATACACGTGCTCAAGTCCATTCTCTACGTCTGCGTCTTTATTCCTGTCCTGCCCCTAGGCATGGGGACATGAGGGCATGGTGGGGGGAAGGGTAAGGTGGGACGAAGTGAGAGAGTGGCATGGACATATATACACTACCAAATGTAAAATAGATAGCTAGTGGGAAGCAGCTGCATAGCACAGGGAGATCAGCTCCGTGCTTTGTGACCACCTAGAGGGGTGGGATAGGGAGAGTGGGAGGGAGATGCAAGAAGGAGGGGATATGGGGATGTATGTATATGTATAGCTGATTCACTTTGTGATACAGCAAAAACTAACACACCATTGTAAAGCAATTATACTCCAATAAAGATGTTAAATAAAATAAAATAATTATTCACCCACATAAAAAAATAAATAAAATAAAATACACATGCTGTGGGGCTGTCTGGTGGTGCAGTGGTTAAGAATCTGCCTGCCAGTGCAGGGGACACGGGTTCGAGCCCTGGTCTGGGAAGATCCCACATGCCGCAGAGCAACTAAGCCCATGCGCCACAACTGCTGAGCCCGCATGCCACAACTACCAAAGTCCACGTGCCTAGAGCCTGTGCTCCGCAACAAGAGAGGCCATTGCAATAAGAAGCCCGTGCACTGCGACAAAGAGTAGCCCTTACTTGCCGCAACTAAAGAAAGCCTGTGTGCAGCAAGGAAGACCCAATGCAGCCAAAAATAAATAAACAAATTTTTATAAAGAAGCCTACAGATTAAAAAAAAAATAAAAGAAATAAAATATACATGCTGAATTATTGGCAGCTTTGCACATTTATGTATAATTTACACCATTGCATAAGTATAAATCCCTTCTTATTTATTTGTGTTGTTGTCCCTATGAAAGGAACAAGACTATTTGGATTTGTACACTTCTGTGGTACTTAAAGAAGGGAGGGTAGCATTTGATACAAGCAACCATTACAGAACTAAGCTACATTATAGGGAAAGATCGTTTGTTTTAGTTTTTTATATTTAAAATTTGAACATAGGTTTTCTTATTCTGTAATCTGGAATCTTCTTCTTTTAATATTTGATAAGGGTTTATTTTAAACACTGAACATAAGAGTTGCAGTTCTAGAGTGGCATGCTTCAATAGGTGAAGGGCCCATCTGAACTATGCTTCAACTTCCTTTGGACAGATTCCAGGGTGTTTTAACTTCTCTCTTTTGAGTTACCCAATTACTCAAAATACAGTGATCCACTTAGTCTAAATACTAACAGAGTCCAGTGTTCAGTCTCCATGATGACACCAAAGGGCATCTTGTGGAAGGGTCTGGTTGTCCTCCATGATTTCATATTTTAAAATAAAGGATGCACTATTAAAACACACCCAGAGAATCCCTTGATAACTCACCATAAACCTATCATCCCCAAAGATACCCATGTTATTATAATACCTACTCTCAAAAGGATTGTTACAAAGATTAAAGGAGATAATCCGGTAAAGTACTTAGCCGACTTTCTCACATAAAGAGGCTCAATAAATGTTAGTTACTACTGTTATTATTCTTAGTTTTACAACTTTTAGAGGAGCTATACTGAGGAGCAAGAGGAGACCTTCAATTTCCTGAGGCCAAAAAAAATTATATGACCAGCTCAAAGACTTAAAATCCTAGTCAGCAGCAGAGTCAAGCCTATACTTAAATGTGCATATTTAAACTTAAAAGCTTTTGCACAGCAAAGGAAACCATAAACAAAATGAAAAGAAAACCCACAGAATGGAATAAAATATTTGGAAACGATGCACCAACAAGGGATTAAATCCGAAATACACAAACAGCTCATGCAGAAAAAAAACAAACAACCCAGGCCTTCCACCGCCATCTTGAGCTGCAGCGTCGGGGCAGCGTTTCTGCACAGGGCTTGGCCCATCGAGCTGAGGTGACAGTACAGCCATTTCTCACTAGGAACTCTAATCTGAACTGCTGGGTGCGAGGCCTCTGCATGAGGTACCCTGTGAACAAGTGAAACTAGACAAAGCACAAAGGAAAAGAGAAAAAAAAACAAGTTGTAAACCCTGTGAAAAAATGCCTCTGTACCTCTAGTTCTTGTGGGGGTTGGCGTCTTCAGTGGAGTTTCCTACTGCAGGGGGACCTTCAAGATGGCAGAGGGCTAAGACATTGAGATCACCTTCCTCCCCATAAATACATCAAAAATACATCTACATGTGGAACAACTCCTGCAGAACACCTACTGAATGCTGGCAGAAGACCTCAGACTTCCCAAAAGGCAAGAAAATCCCCACGGACCTGGCCGTGTGGCTGACAGGGTCTTGGCGCTCCAGCCTAGTGTCAGGCCTGAGCCTCCAAGGTGGAAGAGCCTAGTTCAGGACACTGAACTACCAGAGACCTCCTAGCCCCACGTAATATCAGTTGGTGAGAGCTCTTCCAGAGATCTCCGTCTCAACACTAAGACCCAGCTCCACCCAACGGCCAACAAGCTCCAGTGCTGAACGTGCCATGCCAAATAACTAGCAAGAGAGGAACACAACCCCACCTATTAGCAGAGAGGCTGCCTAAAATCAGACTAAGTTCACAGACACCCCAAAACACACCACTGGACACGGCCCTGCCCACCAGAAAGATAAGATCAAGTCCCACCCACCAGAACACAGGCACCAGTCCCCTCCACCAGGAAGCCTACACTAGCCACTGAACCAACCTCATCCACTGGGGGCAGACACCAAAAACAATGGGAATTACAAACCTGCGAAAAAGAGACCCCAAACACAGTAAGTTAAACAAAATGAGAAGACAGAGAAATATGTGGCAGATGAAGGAGCAAGGTAAAAACCCACCAGACCAAACAAATGAAGAGGAAATAGGCAGTCTACCTGGAAAAGAATTCAGAGTAATGATAGTAAAGATGATCCAAAATCTTGGAAATAGAATGGAGAAAATACAAGAAACAATTAACAAGGACCTAGGAGAACTAAAGAGCGAACAAACAATGATGAACAACACAATAAATGAAATTAAAAATTCTCTAGGGCTTCCCTGGTGGTGCAGTGATTCGGGGTCCGCCTGCCGGTGCAGGGGACGCAGGTTCGTGCCCGGGTGTGGGAGGATCCCACGTGCCGCGGGGCGGCTGGGCCTGTGGTCCATGGCCGCTGGGCCTGAGCGTCCAGAGCGTGTGCTCTGCAGTGGGAGAGGCCACGGCAGAGAGGCCCGCGTAGCGCAAAAAAAAAAAAAAAAAAAAAAAAAAAAATTCTCTAGAAGGAATCAATAGCAGAATAACTG
>NC_041215.1:80145668-80147096 GCF_002837175.3 Physeter macrocephalus
TAAAGAAAAAAGAATGAAAAGAATTGAGGACAGTCTCAGAGACATCTGAGACAACATTAAACGCACCAACATTCAAATTATAGGGGTCCCAGAAGAAGAGAAAAAGAAAGGTTCTTAGAAAATAGTTGAAGAGATTATAGTTGAAAACTTCCCTAATATGGGAAAGGAAATAGTCAATCAAGTCCAGGAAGCACAGAGAGTCCCATACAGGATAAATCCAAGGAGAAACAAGCCAAGACACATGTTAATCAAACTATCAAAAATTAAATACAAAGAAAAAACATTAAAAGCAGTAAGGGAAAAGCAACAAATAACATACAAGGGAATCCCTAAAAGGTTAACAGCTGATGTTTCAGCAGAAACTCTGCAAGCCAGAAGGGAGTGGCAGGACATATTTAAAGTGATGAAGGAGAAAAACCTACAACCAAGATTACTCTATCCAGCAAGGATCTCATTCAGATTTGACAGAGAAATTAAAACCTTTACAGACAAGCAAAAGTTAAGAGAATTCACTACCACCAAACCAGCTTTACAACAAATGCTAAAGGACCTTCTCTAGGCAGGAAACACAAGAGAAGGAAAAGACCTACAAAAACAAACCCAAAACAATTAAGAAAATGGTAATAGGAATATACATATCAATAATTGCCTTAAATGTAAATGGATTAAATGCTCCAACCAAAGGACACAGACCGGCTGAATGGATACAAAAACAAGACCCGTATGTATGCTGTATTACAAAAGACCCACTTCAGATCTAGGGACACATACAGACTGAAGGGGAGGGGATGGAAAAAGATATTCCATGCAAGTGGAAATCAAAAGAAAGCTGGAGTAGCAATTCTCATATTAGACAAAATAGACTTTAAAATAAAGACTATAACAAGAGACAAAAAAGGACACTACATAATGATGAAGGGATCAATCCAAGAAGAAGATATAACAATTGTAAATATTTATGCACCCAACACAGGAACACCTTAATACATAAGGCATATGCTAACAGCCTTAAAAGGGGAAACTGACAGTAACACAATAATAGTAGGGGACTTTGACAGTCCACTTACACCAATGGACAGTTCATCCAAAATGAAAATAAAAAAGGAAACACAGCATTAAATGATACATTAAACAAGATGGACTTAGTTGATATTTATAGCACATTCTAGAAGTTTATAGCAATACAATCCTACCTCAAGAAACAAGAAAAATCTCAAATAAACAACCTAAACTTACACCTAAAGCAATTAGAGAAAGAAGAAAAAAAACCCAAAGTTCGCAGAAGGAAGGAAACCATAAAGATCAGATCAGAAATAAATGAAAAAGAAATGAAGGAAACAATAGCAAAGATCAATAAAACTAAAAGCTGGTTCTCTGAGGAGAGAAACAAAATTGATAAACCATTAGCCATACTCATCAAGAAAAAAA
>NC_041215.1:80147703-80150125 GCF_002837175.3 Physeter macrocephalus
AGGACCAGATGGCTTCACAGGTGAATTCTATCAAACATTTAGAGAAGAGCTAACACCTATCCTTTTCAAACTCTTCCAAAATACAGCAGAGGAAGGAACACCCCCAAACTCATTCTACGAGGCCACCATCACCCTGATACCAAAACCAGACAAAGATGTCACAAAAAAAGAAAACTACAGATCAATATCACTGATGAACATAGATGTAAAAATCGTCAACAAATACTAGCAAACAGAATCCAGCAGCACATTAAAAGGATCATACACCATGATCAAGTGGGGTTTATCCCAGGAATGCAAGGATTCTTCAATATATGCAAATCAATCAATGTGATACACCATATTAACAAACTGAAGAATAAAAACCGTATGATAACCTCAAAAGATGCAGAAAAAACTTTTGACAAAACTCTCCAGAAAGTAGGCATAGAGGGAACCTACCTCAACATAATACAGGCCATATATGACAAACCCACAGCCAACATCATTCTCAATGGTTAAAAACTGAAACTATTTCCTCTAAGATCAGGAACAAGACAAGGTTGCCCACTCTCACCCCTATTATTCAATGTAGTTTTGGAAGTTTTAGCCATGGCAATCAGAGAAGAAAAAGAAACAAAAGGAATCCAAATTGGAAAAGAAGAAGTTAACACTGTCACTGTTTGCAGATGACGTTATACTATACATAGAGAATCCTAAAGATGCTACCAGAAAACAACTACAGCTAATCAATGAATTTGGTAAAGTAGCAGGATACAAAATTAATGCACAGAAATCTCTTGCATTCCTATACACTAATGAAGATACAATGCAATCCCTATCAAACTCCCAATGGCATTTTTCACAGAACTAGAACAAAAAAATTCACAATTTGTATGGAAACACAAAAGACCCCGAATAGCCAAAGCAATCTTGAGAAAGAAAAACGGAGCTGGAGGAATCAGGCTCCCTGACTTCAGACTATACTACAAAGCTACAGTAATCAAGACAATATGGTACAGGCACAAAAACATAAATATAGATCAATGGAACAAGATAACAAGCCCAGAGATAAACCCATGCACATATGGTCACATTATCTTTGATAAAGGAGGCAAGAGTATACAATGGAGAAAAGACAGCCTCTTCAATAAGTGGTGCTGGGAAAACTGGACAGCTCCAAGTAAAAGAATGAAATTAGAACACTTCCTAACACCGTACACAAAAATAAACTCAAAATGGATTCCAGATCTAAATGTAAGGCCAGACAATACAAAGCTCTTAGAGGAAAACATAGGCAGAACACTCTATGACATAAATCACAGCAAGATCTTTTGACCCACCTCCTAGAGAAATGGAAATAAAAACAAAAATAAACAAATGGGACCTAATGAAACTTAAAAGCTTTTGCACAGCAAAGGAAACCATAAACTAGACAAAAAGATAACCCTCAGAATGGTAGAAAAGATTTGCAAATGAAGCAACTGACAAAGGATTAACCTCCAAAATATACGAGCAGTTCATGTAGTTCAATATCCAAAAAAACCAAACAACCCTATCCAAAAATGTGCAGAAGACCTAAATAGACATTTCTCGAGAGAAGATATACAGATTGCCAACAAACACATGAAAGGATGCTCAACATCACTAATCATTAGAGAAAGGCAAATCAAAACTAGAATGATGTATCACCTCACACCAGTCAGAATGGCTATCATAAAAAAAAATACAAATAATAAATGCTGGAGAGGGTGTCGAGAAAAGGGAACCCTCTTGCACTGTTGGTGGGAATGTAAACTGATACAGCCACTATGGCCAACAGCATGGAGGCTCCTTAAAAAACTAAAAATAGAACTACCATATGACCCAGCAATCCCACTACTGGGCATATACCCTGAGAAAACCATAATTCAAAAAGAGACATGCACCACATGCTCATTGCAGCTCTATTTACAATAGCTAGGACATGGAAGCAACCTAAGTGTCCACTGACAGATGAATGGATAAAGAAGATGTGGCACATATATACAATGGAATATTACTCAGCCATAAAAAGAAACGAAATTGAACTATTTGTAGTGAGGTGGAAGGACCTAGAGTCTGTCATACAGAGTGAAGTAAATAAGAACAAATACCGCATGCTAACACATATATATGGAATCAAAAAAAAAAAAACAAAAACAAAAACGGTTCTGATGAACCTACGGGCAGGAATAAAGACGCAGACATAGAGAATGGACTTGAGGACGAGGGGGGAGGGTAAGCTGGACGAAGTGAGAGAGTAGCACTGACATATATACACTACCAAATGTAAAACAGATAGCTAGTGGGAAGCAGCCGCATAGCACACGGAGATCAGCTCAGTGCTTTGTGACCACCTAGAAGGGTGGGATAGGGAGGGTGGGAGGGAGACGCAAGAGGGAGGGCATATGGGGATATATGT
>NC_041215.1:80150135-80201279 GCF_002837175.3 Physeter macrocephalus
ATGTGAAAAGATGCTCAACATTGTTAATTATTAGAGAAATGCAAATCAAAACTACAATGAGGTATCACCTCACACCAGTCAGAATGTCCATAATCAAAAAGTCTACAAACAATAAATCCTGGAGAGGGTGTGGAGAAAAGGGAACCCTCCTACACTTTTGGTGGGAATGTAAATTGGTACAGCCACTATGGAGAACAGTAATGGAGGTTCCTTAAAAAACTAAAAATAGAGTTACCATATGACCCAGCAATCCCACTTCTGGGCATATATCCGCAGAAAACCATACTTTGAAAAGATACACATACCCTAATGTTCATTACAGCACTATTTACAATAGCCAAGACATGGAAGCAACGTAAATGTCCATCAACAGATAAATGGATAAAGAAAATGTGGTATATATACACATATACACACACACACAATAGAATATTACTCAGCCATAAAAAAAGAATGAAATAATGCCATTTGCAGCAACATGGATAGACCTAGAGGTTATCATACCTAGTGAAGTAAGTCAGACAGAGAAAGACAAGTATTATGATGTCACTTGTGTGTGGAATCTAAAAAATGATACAAATGAACTGATTTACAAACCAGAAATAGACTCACAGACTTAGAAAACAAACATGGTTACCAAAGGGGCAAGATGGGGGTAGGAATAAATTAGGAGTTTGGGATTAACATATGCACACTACTATATATAAAATAGATAATCAAGAAGGACCTAGTGTATAGCATAGCGAACTCTACTCAATACTCTAATAAACTATATGGGAAAAGAAGCTGAAAAAGAACAGATATATGTGTATGTATAACTAAATCACTTTGCTGTACACCTGAAACTAACACAACATTGTAAATCAACCATACTCCAATATAAAATAAAATTTTTTTAAATCTGCATGTTTTCAGTCTGTTCTACTTCTTAAATAATAAGTTCTCAGAAATACAGAATCTTAAGTCTGAGAAACCTCTTGAGGGTTAACGAAAATTTATGGGTGACAGCTAGAAGGGACCTGAATGACATATGTGAAGCTGAGTCCTTCATTTCACAACTGAGGCTCAGAGAGGTTGATGATATGCTGAAAGTGACATCATTACTTAAAGTCATAAGATGAGGATCCTGATCTTTCCCAAGGAGATCCCCAATTAAAAAAAATTGTTTTGGGGGTGTGTGTGGGAATGACTGAATAAATAGGAGATAACATGGATAATCAAAGCTCCTTTTGAAGTGCTTTTATTTGAGGAGTATAGGTGGATCTTTGTGGAAAACAAATCTCAAAAAATAAGGAATTAAGAGAGAAAGGGAGTAGCCTAAAGACAGCATTTGAACTAGATGCTGTGGACTGCTCCAAAGCTATGACCAAACACTAGCCCAGAGGGCTACAGAATTTCTTTTATGGGTTAAGACCAGATCAAATGTTAAAGATCCATTATTATGTACTCATTCTGTCCTAGAGCAAAAAAATTAATTTAGCTTAAAAGTTTAGAATATTTTTCTATGAAACTCAAAGTAAAAGATTAAAATCCCTTGTTTACAATCCAATATCACTATGAATTTAAAAATATGAAAAAAAATCAGCCCCTTTGCAATAACCATGAACACTGCTTCCAAATAAAAGTATCTGTCATAATCGTTAATTAGGCAAACGCATTTTGGTGGGGGGGCTTTATCTAAAAGGAAACAATGGAAATTTACTATTCACACTGAAATAAGTGGTAATTAGAATGTTACGTCCACAAGATAGCAAAATATTTCTGGTTTAAATAATAGTTCCAACTAAGTCCCTCTGTGTAAGCTGCAGATGGAACTTATGGAAATCCTTTCCTCTCAAAAAGCTTTGTTAATTTAGAACTGGGTAACTGTAAATGATACACAAGCTTGGTGTGCGCCCTCTCTCTCTCTCTCTCTCTCTCTCTCTCTCTCTCTCACGCGCGCGCGCGCACACACACACACACTCTAGAAGGATAAGCAGTCCTCCCATGGGAGCTTGTTACACAAGAGAATGTCACTCTTCACCTGGGACTGGGCAGAGAACTCTGGTCTACAGGACTCTTGAGTGGGTTGCACCTGCATGCTTTCAAGGATTATAGGGAGAGAAATATAAATGCTTTAGTGGTCTCAATGAAGCTGAAAAAAAAAATGCTTTAGTGGTGTTCCATAGGGAATTCTGGAATCTTATCACTGCCACAAAGAATGCCTTTTTCCCTTGGAGTAGACTGGGAGGAGGAAGCAGAAATGGTAGTTTTTCTCATTGTGATACCTGGTACCATGTAGTAACAGTTCACATTCAGAGAGCAGGGGACACCCTTCTTTTCCATCAACTTGACCATGACTAACACCCTGCCATGGGACCTAGCCCAGGTCAGAGAGGAATGGTAAGGAGAACAGCCACTGATTAAAGGAGGGCTGACTGAGTTCTTCTGGCTCAGGTCCAAGACCCGAGCAGCTCTCCCTCCCTGCACCTAAGAATCCTCTTTCACTGTGCACCCAAATTTATTGAAGTCCTTACTACAGATTAAAAAGTGAAGAGTCCACAGTGATAGGGCTTAACTTCAACAAGTTATAGTATTTTGCAAGCACTACTACATACCAACAATTCCTTTGTTGCTCATATTTCCCTAAAAATACATGACCTGAGAAATTTTACATCTAAAATCAGGGATAATGAAGATAGGTATTTAAAGATAATAAGATGATGTGTTTATAATAAATAAAAAGAAAAAAGATGGAGGTCAGAAATGCTATAAATATAGAAAGTTAAAACATTAAATAGGATGTCACCTGTCATATCAACCATTAAACAAATTTCTTGTCAGATGGAAATCTAATCAGTAGTTGCCTTAGGCGGGGGTAGAGGTGGGATTTTCTACAAAGGGGCACTAGGGAACTTTCTGGAGTAATGAAATGTTCTATATTTGATTGTACATGGTGGTTACACAGGTGCATACATTTGTCAAAGCTCATCAAACTGTACATGTAACTGTATACATTTTACTGTATGTAAATTATACTCAATAAATTTCACTTATAAAGAATTCTCAGGTGTTTCCCTGGTGGTGCAGTGGTTGAGAGTCCGCCTGCCAGTGCAGCGGACATGGGTTCGTGCCCTGGTCTGGGAGGATCCCACATGCCGCAGAGCGTCTGGGCCCGTGAGCCATGGCCACTAAAAAAAAAGAATTCTCGGAAAACAAGCCTATAAAGAGGTATGGGCTCATTTGTAGAGTTTTCCCCGTTATACAGAAAAACAGAACTTTCTCAAGGATAGGGCACCAGTTTTTTCCTTACTATGAACTTGGGCAGCAGCCCAAAATCATTCTAAAGTTATGAAGCAAACTATATCCACAATCAGGGATCTCTTCCTGCTGAGTGGCCAAAAGGAAGGGAGGTATAAATCTCTTAACAAGGTGCTAAACAATCTGCAGCTTATATAAAAGCTTCTGCTTTTGGAGGGAAATTTTAAAGCAAAGGTGACCTTTTATCAAACACTGCTGGTAAATAAGTATAGTAACTTAGAAATTGTCAAGGAAAATGTTTAAGCTGTATGAGATGTAAAATTTAATAATGTAAAATAGGTCATCAGCAAACCTACTGCATCAGTGGATTTTCACTGGATGGTTTCAGAAGCTAAGGAAATAGAGGATAACAGAGCTGATTCAAGTTACTGAACAAACCACAGTGAAAATAATGTAGCAGCACTAAACTTAAAAGGAGACATATAAATAAGGGTACAAATAGTAGCCACTAGAGATGTCTATAATTTCTTACTGAAAGAATCTAATTATTGCAATATAAAGTTCAGGTTTGAGCATTTTTGACCAGTTATAGTAACCTGAAGGAAACCCAGGAAGAGTTCAGGACTAACTTATGAGGCCATATAAAACCATTAAGTTTTCATAACTTACAAAAAGGCTCAGGGCATGGCTTTGACTTATCAGTCTCTGAGAGATCTAAATATTAGGGGGAAAGAGAAATGACTCCAAATATAAGGGGGAAATATGGAGCAAAAAGCAGAAGATGAAAATTATAGATCCAAATCATTAAGCATAAGATCTAATGTAAGGATTTACTAAAACTAGAGAGCTGATTCTTTTAGAATTGCCCACAAAGTTAGTTTGTGAGCAACATGGAAGGCCAGATTATTGCTTGATTGTCTTTACTTGCTTGGGAACCCAAAATGCTATTACCATCATAAAGCCACCAGAGTTTATTTCTGTTTCACAAAGTTAATGGACGGGGATCTTGCCATCAATGATTATTTTCCCACCAAAATGCTAAAGGCTCTGAAATAGCAACTATGAAAGAATTTCTAACAGCTTCCTTTTCCAACCCTCAAACCAGTAAATTAAGAGTTATTTATTTAATTGGCTCATATACACAAATCTTCCAAAACTGCAGCTGGCTTGGAAAATTACACTTTGGTCTTCCGTTGGCCTGGTTCTTTGGAGCTGAGGAACTGATGTTTATCTTCCATCTTCCTCTTTCCATCTGGTTTTCCCTAATGGATTTCAATTACTAATCCTTTCTGTGGGTGATAAGATGGAAGGACAGCTGAGATTCATGCAAACAATTTCCTGGGCCCCATTTGAGTTTTCATTAATCACTTCAAGTATGATTCTCTGATGGGGTCTAGGTTGTCTTGACACATGACTGACAATGTAAGTTTGGGGAGATGCCCTCTGCCACATTGGCTTCTTTGAGCATATCCCTAAGGAGGTGCATCTACCCACCACCCTTCACAAACTACTGCATATCACAAAGATAATTTCTCTGTAACTCAAATGGTATATCTGTGGAAAGAGGAATGGCCCTCCCTGCCTCACAGGGACATTCTAAAGATTCTTAGCTCTTAAAGGGAAAAATATAGAGTATCAAGTTGAATTAGTATAATTTTCTTTCTCAGTCTTAGGACTGAACTATATTAGGGCCTTGGATTTGGCTGAATTCATAAAATATAGTAATTTATTCATTTGTTCATTTAGTCAACAACTGTTTATGTAAAACTCAAGGTGCTGATTCAGAAGTGAAACAATATTGAGGGATTAAAGCCTTTGAAACCGGGGTAGATGCCAGAATGTCATATTAATTTCTGATTCATGATTCTGAAAAATTAGCGTTCTTATCTACAAAAGTGTTTCCTGTGATCTGCTGGGCTATTATAGTAGCAAGCTCAAATCAGAGTAAGTCCAACTTAATATTTGATGAACACCTGTAATATTACATAGATTATACAGGTGGCTTGCCTCTTGCTATCAGGATGTCGGTGTTAAATAGGGTAGAAACAATGAAAACACTAAAATATAAGCTCTTTGAGGCAGGGCTTAAATCTTGTACATCTTTTCTTACTTCCAGAGCCCGGCCTGTTTCCTTACAAATAGGAGGTTGAATGAAATGCAATTAATTTTGACAGGAGATGACTTAGTTCATGGAAACCAAAGAAGAAATGGGGATGATATTCTGCTGTGCTCTTAACTTGCTTAAGTTCCAAGACAACTTTTGACTAACAGAATTTCTTTATATAGATAGCTCGTGAAAGACTACTTAGAAAATAAAGTGTGAAGACATTAAGGCAAAGGAAGGAGAGGGTTTACCCAGCTGGAGTTAAAAGAATAAGCAGACTTAGAAGTTAGGGGACATCTGAGAGATCCTAACAGTCTCAACAAGGAGTGCAGGTTCAATAATAGTTCACTGATGGGAAGAGGACCAGAAGGCTTTACTTGTCTTACAATTAGGGGAAGTAGAGTTAAAATACTGGTCAATACTAAAATGTAAATATGACAGGCAAATAACATATTTTAGCCTTAAAAGTCATTAGCACATTATTGGGCAAAGACATGCTTCTTAATTGGACACAATTAGAGGTATCACAGTCTTTGTTAAGAGAAACTCCACTTTTTGATGAAGCAAGTAGGAGCCTTTTGATGTTATCTTGCGAACTCAGAGGGCAACTGAAGCACTGAAAAGACAGATCTTGAAGAGAAACCTGAATATGCTGTTCCTAGTGAAGGCGGGGGAACAGTACTGAGACCCATGAAGGGACATCTGGTTGGTGATCGCTCTGAGCCTAGAGTGCAATAATGTGTCACATACAAGGAAGGCCACTTTACAAAATCTCATTTATACTCATAGCCACCAGTGCAATGGAATACATAGACCTTATTTTAGAGATGAGGCAAACTGAGACCCAGGGAGGTTAAGGGCTTGCTAAGAACACACAGACTAATATATACTTATGTACTGACCATGTAGGCTTTTCTTTTTTTTAAACTGTATTTAATTTCTTAAGAAGGACAGTTACAGAGGAGGACAAACCCACTATTAGAAGTTCTGTATGGCAGTTGTAGTCTCCTCATAAATTACTAAATTGATTTTTTAATACAAATAAGTGACCTTGGGCACATTTGGCAGTTCTCTAAAGGCCTGTTCACCCTGAACAACTGATCCTAACCTTGAACAAGCCACAGAGGAGACTTGGGCATGTAAATCTGACGAAGGGCAAGACGGATGGATGTGGATAAAGGCAGAGTTAAGGAGAACAAGAGGAGCACAGCTTGGGGAGGAACAAGGATGGAGAAAAAAAGGCCCAAGACTGGGAAAACACAAAATCCAGAAACCAAACACAGTTTTCTTCAGACTGCTTCATGCTACCCACTCCTCTGGTATTGTTATTTTTTTTTTTTTTTTTGTGGTATGCGGGCCTCCCTCTGCTATGGCCCCTCCCACTGCGGGGCACAGGCTCCGGATGCGCAGGCCCAGCGGCCTTGGCCCACGGGCCCAGCCGCTCCGCGGCACATGGGATCCTCCCAGACCGGGGCGCGAACCCGGTTCCCCTGCATCGGCAGGCGGACGCGCAACCACTGCGCCACCAGGGAAGCCCCTGGTATTGTTATTTTTATAATGATTAAATTTAAGTATTTTTCTTGCTGACTTCTACATTGAGATGATACAGAAACAGAAAATGTGTTATATGTATTTTTAAGCAAAGTAAAAACATTTAGAAGAGTGGCTTTGTGGGAGGCTAAGACAATTAGCAGACAGACAGCCCATGCTCCTTTGACAGGGACAAAGACTCCTGTCATTTTATGGAGGTAACCAAAGAATTCCAGTAGTTACGGCAGTTTTTGGCAGGGCTTTCATTTCAACTTCAAGTTTCACAAGGCTTTTCGATACACATGCAGTCTGGCTATCCCCAAAGAAGTCTTTGATAAATGAAATTTAAATGTACAGGAAACTCCTTAAGAATAAATTAATATGAAAATATGCCAAGAATTGCATTCATTGCAAACTTCCAGGGAAAGAAAACATATATACACACACACATATAGACACACGTAGCTTATTCAGCTTGGTGAACTTCCATAAAACCAATAAGCTGATTTTGTCGCCCCTCGCCATCACAGGTCATTCTTACATGTGAGACAGGTTTGGAGCCTGGAGGACTAAGTCTGAAAGTAAAGAGGTTTTGGCTAGAGTCAGAGTTTTGACTCACAATGTGGTTTCTGAAATGCAAGTTATATATTTTATTTGACAGTTTATATTGCTAACAGTCATGTGAGACATTTTCAAAAGCATGGTTTTGGAAGATTTAAAGTTACGTTACTAATAAGTATAAAATTATAAAACCATTGCATCCTGCCATAGGTCCAGTATCTGTTGAAGCAAGTGTACTATATTCACTACTTGAAGTGTACTATATTCACTACTTGGAAGAAACTATTCAAATACAGTTCCAAGATAAATTTTTAAAAATTAACTAATAAAAGTTGGGCTCTTGGCCAATCTAGACTGCCAAAGGTAAGCTGTTCTAGAAGAGAAGGAAGTCTGGCTTTTCAACATACTACAGCTTCATGATTAAAATATATTTTCAAAAATGTTGAGAGACATTTAAAGTTCCTCATTGACTGTAAAGCAATTATACTCCAATAAAGATGTTAAAAAAAAAAAGAGAGAGATAGCAAAGAAGGAATTTCAAAACCAGAGGGTATGCTTAAATTGCTTCTGAAACATGGTAACCTTGAAGGCCCCTTCCAACTCCATGATTCTTTGATTTATGATTAGGAATCACAACAAATTTTATGAGTAAACAAGAGAAGAATGTTTTGAAAAAAGCATTCACACACACACACATAAGTTTCTAACTGATATTGAAGCTGAGGAAGCAACTTTAATAGTTAATGAGAGGGACCTCCCTGGCAGTCCAGTGGTTAAGACTTCGCTTTCCAATGCAGGGTGTGCGGGTTTGATCCCTGGTTGGGGAGCTAAGGTTGGGGAACTGAGATACCATGCCTCATGGCCAAAAAATCAAAACATAAAACAGAAGCAATATTGTAACAAATTCAATAAAGACTTAAAAAAATATGATCCACATCAAAAAAAAAATCTTAAAAAAAATAGTTAATGAGAAAAATGACACAGATAACGCTTGGAAAAAAATTTTTTCCCTGCACAACAGGCCACCAGATTTCCTAGGGACAACAAAGAATCTTCAGGATTCACTTTCTGTGGCAAAAAAACTTTATGGCCATAAAACCTGCCAACCTTCCACAAAAGCTCAGACACTCAACTTATACCTTAAGGACTGAAAAAAAAAAAAAAAACCGCATAGAATTCTCATCCCTGGATTTTAGAACAAGGAAAGACCTTAGGAGATCATCCGGTTCAAAATTTCCCAAAGTTGGTTTCATGAAACATTATTTTCCCAAAATGTTCTGAATAGTGGCGAGGTGATTCAGATAAGTTTGGGAGCACTCTTGACAGTCGTAATGCACATTAGGCATTAGCAAAGCTGAGAAGCCTACAGAAATGGTTAAGTTTTTTAAAAAAAACTTAATTTTTATCAAACCTATTTGAGCACAGAACCCTTTCTGCAGTAAGTATTTATTAAAATCCTGTAAAATTAATGTTTTGTAGAAAACCACTTGTCTTATATACGGAGGAAGTGAAGTCCAGACAGGCTAGGGGATTGTCCCAAGGTCATACACTTAGTAGATAAGAAAAAACAGATCTCTCCTTTCTAGACCCCACCTCAGTGCTCTTCCTCGTGATGTGTTCTCTCTCCTACAAAACCTGCACTCCCTGAAGGATCACAGACTATATAAACCAGACCTTGGATGTCATCTAGTCCAAAGCCCTCCTATTTAAAGGTGGGAAACAGAGTCTCCACAGAGAGACTGAAAAGTGACAGAGAAGTGAAAAAGAAAGTGACATAGAAAAATCAATGCCTGTAGTAGAACCTAGCTCTTAATTCCAACACTACTATCCTTTCCACAACAGCACACTAGCTCCTGCAAAGCCAACAATTTTTGCCTCTGAGGAAAAGGACTGATGAATGAGAGGGGATTTAGCTATGCAGGACCCAGTAAAATATTTATTAAACCACACTTGTGTCAGTAGGTATCTTAAATCAGTTAAACATGATTGTCTTTACTTACAAATGTCATCCACTGTGACAGGGAATCAATGTTTCAAGCTGTTGAACAGGTCATCATCCCTGTCCTGTTGGATGACACCTGTAAATAAAATAAATCTAGTTTTGAGTGAGTAGATTTTAAGCCAACTAGATTTAAGATGCATGCAGTTTAAAGCAAAGAGTAGTTTTTAAGAGATGATTCTTAATCAAGGCTTGCTGAAGAGAAACACTTTCTGGGCTAGCTACTTCACTCTATGTCACTGGCCTTCAGCACAAAAAAATCCAAGTAATTTAACAGGTAATGTTGCCAGAATACATAAGGCATCATGGATCCTAGAGTTAAAAGCATCCTCTAGGCACTAGCTACCTCAGTCTCTTGCCTCTGTGAATATTTATTTTCATTTTGTAGGAGGGACAACTAAGGCCCTGTGAGGTTAAATGACTAGCTCAATGTTAAATAGCTACGTGTCTGTAGCTTGAGTCCCTTAATGTACAAAAATGTATACAGAACACATTAGCAAGGGTTATCATTTGGTTGATCAAATTTGAAAGACTCACAGGTATGTATTTTAAAAATATTTCACAGATGTTAACTTAGAATATTCAAGGCACATCTTCATAACATATAATATCAGTATTAGATATTTAAATACAAGCATTACTGAAAAATGCCATGAATGAAAAATAACCAAAAGTGAGAAAATGGGAACTAGAGTGAAAAGAACAATATTAAATACAGCATGCATTTAGGACTCTAAATTCTGGTTACTTCCAAAAAAGATGTGTATTTCCTAACAAATTTAAGTGTATGAAAAACTATTTGCTACATACTATAGTTTAAAATGTTGGTTTCTCTGCAGCCACAAAACGCCACTCTAAGTAAGATCTGCCAGAAACTAAAATTTGAAATGGACAATGAACATTTGAAATTTCCATTCTGTACCTAAATACTCCAAGATAATGGGAAGTATTTTAGGATGCTGCCATGAGGTAATATGACTGTCACAGTAACATTACCACCGAACTCATATTGAGTGCTTACTTTGTGCCAAGCCCTGTTTGATTATTTTAAACATACTATCTCATTCAGTCAGTCCTCAGAAGTTGATTATTATTACAATTTTACAAATAAGAACATTAAAGCACAGAGAATTTAAGTAACTTGATGAAGTCACTCAACTGGTAAAATGATAGAATTTGAGCACAAATCTATTTGGTGACAGAATCAAGCTCAAATGACTATATAATAACTACATTTCTTTAATATGGCAACTTAAGATACTCGAAAATATAAGAATTAGCTAACACAATTACAATTAAAATACATAAAATTATCCCAACTAAATCCCACACAATATAAAACATGAGAAAATTCTCACTTTTTCTTGGGGGATGAAAGGGAAGCTCGGGACAATTTTCAAAGTAAAATTGTCTTAATGCCAAGGAATTAAAACTTCTGATGTTAACCTTAAACACATTACAATTAAAATATGACAAATGAAAAACTTAAATTGTCTTTCATAATTAAAGAAAAGTATATCTTCTGGATTCAGTTACTTCATAAGTCCATAAAGAGATAAATTCTCCTGTTACTCAAGACTGACTGATTCTCATAACAGTATAACAGTTATTGATAGACTGAATTTAATCATGTGTATTTGAGAATACATATTATCTATCAATTTGCTAAAGAACAGAACTATTCATAAAGTAAATTATCTTTAAGGGAAATAAAGTAAGTTTGATAGATAATGTGACCCCCTTAATTCTTTATGTAATATAGCTAGTGTAAGTTATGCTTCTGACCAAAACCCCTGAACTTCTTTACTAGGAGTCATTTTTCCAACAAATTTTTAAAACTGTGAAACTGATAAAATAGGAAATAATCAGGAGTACAAAAATATACCTGACATATTTTAACTGAACAAGAATTAGATATATCAAAGCTCAGCATCACAGAAACTAGACATTAAGGAAAATGCATATCCTTTCCAAAGCACTGTGGAGAAGTCAATTTCTTCTGGCAATAATGGTTTTCTTATAAGAACCCCAAACAGAAGAAGACAAAGTGTTGTTTCATGGTAGCTTACCCTTTTCTCTGATACCCCATCCTGGCCTGTAGAATCTTTCTCATCAAGTGTCTCTTTCGGGACTGGCATATGTTTTTGGTATGCTGGCTCTCTGTTTAAGGTTGTGTATCCTATGTGCTCATAAATTGGGTTTATCGTCATCTTGGCAATGTATTCTGCTGCCTTGGTTTCAATATAGAGAGTAATCAATCCATCAGTCACCAGATCGTGGATGGACTCAAAGCGCTTCTCCCCAACAAAGTGCTTTCCATCGTAGTAGAGCCTGAAGTTTCTGGTTTGACTTCCAAATCTGCCTCAATGAAATGGGAAAGATGTTTTTAAGAAAAGTAAGCAAGTGAATTCTTTCTGAAAAAATATTTAAAACTATTGCTTTGTGTGTGTCTTCTTTGTTTAAATAAACTGTGGCTAATCTCTATGAGTTGTCTGGAATATGGAAAATTACACTTTTGAACACAAAGAATGAATCTGCAACAACTAGGGATAACTAGCCAAAAGCATGCCTACCCTAGAAGGAAAATCTTGCTCTTATTCATCTTTTTTAAGCCACTTCATTATGCCTGTAGGAAAAACAGGGGAAAATAAACCTCATATACTATTAGAACACATTCAATAATCAACTGGTCAACTACATAATATATGAAATTTCTATATTAGCATGTTCTCTCCAAGTTGATCAATAAAAGTATTCAATGTACTTCAGACCCCAACATTCATGTCTTTCAGTGGGAAAGCTCCCTTTAGGGCTCACCTGAGTGTGATGCCAGCAATCATTTAAAGTAGAGCTGATTCCAGAACCTGAGTCATACAGCAGAGCAGGATGGCACAGAAACACACTTTTGCTATTTCTAGCCATGGGTCAAGGATTTGCTCTTCCCTCTTACATAGTCATTTTTCTGTCTGCTTGTTGAGTTTGGGCAAGATATGCTTGCAATATACACAGGGCATATAAGTTATCAACTATTAAACTCTAGAAATTCTGTTCTCACTTTCAAGTCATCTTTCAGTGACATTTTAAAAAACCTGAAGAATGATTTACTTTTATGATAATTTCAGTATTTTGCTTCCTGTGGCAAACCTTGGAAATGGATCTAAGTTGGCATGACTAGCATCAGTGTCCTTCCAAGATGACAAAGACAAGAACATGCACTGACTTTAATAAAAGCTGATGCCAAAAGGCACCAAGGGCCAAGTCACAGTCTCTGGAAGCTAGCTCCGAGTGAGCCTAATTTAAAACTAAACAAATCAGAAAGGATATATTTAATTTCACTGTTAAAAATACACAGAACAGAGATGAACTAAAATACTAAATTAATAGCTCTTTAAGTAAAGTGTTTAAATAGAACTGCAAAATTATGCAACGATACTCTTCTGGTATAGGTTACATTTCAGGACAGGAGTTAGAACCTTCTTAAGATTTCACTTTAAATGTGCCCTAAAAAAGGGAAACAAAAAAAATTTTTAATAGTGTCCTGAGGTATCTCTGTTTCTGTCATTCAAATTAGACTTTAATAGTTATTTAATCTAGAACCCAATATTCTATCCATGCTGGTCCTTCTTCTAAAATAAAATTGATCTACCTTTTGGTTCTTTAAAAGCAATTAAATTTTGATTTATACTCAAGTGAATGATCCATATAATTCCACTTTCCCATTCTCATTTTCCTCTAATGTTAAAGACATATTTCTCCTAAGTAAATTTTCATTATAATGCAGGTCTAAAAAGTTGGAAGGTAAAATTTCTACACCAAAGTTAAACATAAACTTTTTCTCAGTTTAACATACTGCTATTTCCTTTTCACTAATTTTCATCATCTGTTATTGAGAAATAAACATAGCCACTTCATAAATTTTATAAGGTTCATATAGCAATAAACACAACATTGTTTAACATTAAGTTCCTTTATATTTCCGTTGTATACAGAGGCATTTCAATAAGTGATTTAGACCATTTTACTCCTGCAGGGGCTTAAGATTTTACAATAAGCAGTTTCACAATGGGTATGGCACTTAAAATAAAGACTATCTAAGTAATGGTGGCAGGCATTTGTCACTCAACTGTCTTCTGAAATCTGAGACGTATGGGAGCAGAGGGTGGAAGGGAAGATGGCTGAACTGGCCTACATGGGTTGGGATGGTTAATCGAAAGCGTGGAAATCTAAGGTTAGATTTCTTGGCACTTGACAATGGAGCTGTTTCTAAGCCATCCAAGGAGAGAGTTTCCTGGCTACCTCTAGGTTATTGGACAAAAAAGTCTAAATAAGTTTGTCCGTTTCTCTTTCTCTACTCAGTGACTTTAAGAAACCCTATGCACAATTCCCAGTTCCTCTTCAGCCTGTACTTGAGCTCTAGACTTCCAATCAAGCTTCCAGCCTTAAGGAAGCTGATCAGATAACTAAAATAACTCATAATATGGGTTGATTAAAACAATATCAAAGGACAAGAAAATGAATTTCCATTTTGGAACTATGACAATTATGATTGAATTTTTAAGAAAAATTGCATTATTTTTACTAAAGGAACTATAAGCTTTGTATGCCTACTCTAAACATCCCTCTCTTTTATTCTGGAAGCTACATAAAAAATAGCATCGCCCTACAGACTGACAGAGACCTTTCCCCTTCCTTGATCTGAAAAGGCATGACAGAGAATCTTTGAGCAAGGTGGGGAATGAGTGTGTCTATTCTACAAAAAAGAGCCATAAAAAGGAGATGCCAAATCTAAGGGCAAATAAGGAATCCTTCCTTATAAAACTTATCGCTCACAGACTGTCATTTATACAACAAACATTTAACAAGACACCCAGGAACTCTTAAATATTAGGTAGTTCATAATAAAGTTCCTGTTTCCTTGATAACCTCAGTGGGAAATAAACAAACAAAAACAAGTCAATACTAAGACAAGATGAAATTGCTGAATTTTAAAAGTTCATCTTTATATTGATTTCGAAAAAATGATTATAATAATGTGTATAACCTTGTTCATATACAGAAAAGTTACATTTCTCTACAATGATACATGAAACCAAGTAAATCCAGTATCTCCCTCACACTAAGAAAACCAAGAAACTCACTGTTTAACTAGATCTGACATATTACACTTAAGCCTACATAAGATCTCAGAGCTACTGTTTATGTCCCAGTACAAAACACCTTTGCAGTCTTGAAATACAGTTTGGACAGGGACAGGCAAGTCCTGGGTCCTATGTGTTTAACAGAAAACCTCAGGCTTCAGCATCAGACAAATTAAGTTTAAATCCTGGATCTGCCACTTAGCTGCGTGATTTTGAGAAAATCATTCTTCAGATTCTGCATCTAGAAAACAGGAATAACATTACCCTATACAGCAATAACATTACATGGCTGTGAGGATTACATAAGAATATTTAAGTTCAAGCTAAGTACAGCTGACCCTTGAACAACACAGGTTTGAACTGCACTGGTCCACTTAGAGACAGGTTTTTTTCAACAATAAATCCTACAGCACTACACTATCTGTGGCTGGTTGAATCCACAGATCTGGAACCATGGATACAGAGGGCCAACTATAAGTGATATGTTGATTCTCCAGTGTGCAGGGGGTAGGTGCCCCTAACCACCATACTGTTCAAGGGTCAACTGTATATAGTACGTTCAACAGTAGTCCCCTTTCTCCTCTGTTAGCTTAGACCTCTGCAGAGAATGACAGAATGATTACCAAACAATAAAGTAAAACAAAAGATGTTCAATAAATATGCACTGAAGGGCTTCCCTGGTGGTGCAGTGGTTGGGAGTCCGCCTGCCGATGCAGGGGACGCGGGTTCGTGCCCCGGTCCGGGAGGATCCCACATAGAGGCCACAACAGTGAGAGGCCCGCATACAGCGCAAAAAAAAAAAAAAAAATATGCACTGAAGACAGTTGAATAAATAATTGGTAATGCTGGTTGTATAGGAACATCTCTGCCAGGGCTGACTTTACAGTCAATGAAAGACAAGGAGTTCTTTGTGACTTTTTTTTACTCAGGATACCCCTGAGTATGTTTATACTACGTGGTTAACTGAGTGGAAATACAACAGAGTGCAAAGAGGGGAGGAGAGAAGCTGGGAGAGTCCTTCCACAGGGGCTTGGGAGTCAGGTTTCTGATTTCAAGGAAGAAAGGTCAGTAAATACACTTGTATTGAAAGCAGGTCATATTAAATGGATCTAGTGACGACTACTCAACTCTTGAAGGCAGAGTACTGATTTGTAAAAACTGTTAATGCTAAACCATTTTCCCTGCATTTTTATAGGAAAATATTCTTTTCACTTTTTCTTATATTTATTCCCTGCTTCTGCCCTTTCTTTTACATATCTGTTCATTTTTTGATGAATATGTTTGAAATTGTATAGGTCCAACCCTCACCTAGATAGAGTTCAACAAGATGAAAATTCATTTTCTCCGAAGTGGTACTGTAGCTAACAAATAGAAAGACTGGGATAATCTGCTCTGAACTGCTACTGTTGTATATAATTACCACTTTCTACAAAAAATGTCTTTTTCTCCAGTGATTCCAGGTTTTGGTTTTCATGTCTTAAAAAATTGTTTAATGCTGTGCCCAGCTGCATTCAAATGAATTTCAAAATACATAATTCTAACAGCTAGCTTTAAAAAGTGAACAAAACCCTTAATACCATCCTTTCTATTTTTTAGCAAGTAAATCGCACTCATAAAAAACTCAATCTAGAGGTACAAAGTGATGGAAATATATACAAAGAATAACCTTTGGGATCTTACTTTACTTTTTCTAAAACCAAGAATTACTTCTGATTTGAGGCCAAAGTATTTGGAAGTATCTCCTAAGGAAAGCTCCAAGCTAACAGATGTTTTCTGTTAACAAACAGAAAACAAAACATATACAACACACTTGTCTAAGTTAACAATAAAATGTCAGAACTATTTCCAGAAACCAACACAGAAAAACAATTTTATTTATCACAAATATGTATTTGTGTATTGTTTAGCAGAGTCAAAGAAGCTAACCTAGTGGTGAAATAAAAATGTTTCATAAATTCTTCTAATCATAAACATACTCTCAGAACAAGGGTTAAAACAGAGATAAGAATATGATGAGGCATTCACTTAAATACTAAAAAATGAATTTAGATTGACTAAGAAAGGCTAAGGGAGAGAGAACTTAGCCACATACAATTTCACAATATTTTCTCCATCTAAAATTTTGTTAGGATACTACTTTTTTCTATCTTGCTGTATAATTTTGGATGGCAAAATGGGGCAAAATATTAAAATATGTGAACTCATGATGATATTCCCTTGGCAAAATAAATCATCTTCAAGAACGAAGCAAACCAATGTACCTAACTAAACGTTCAAAGGTGGCACCAGGCAGCTCTGCAAGGTGGAACTGATACGGAAGAAGAGTTGAAGAAAGTCTGTTTAAGAAAGTTAGACATCCCCCCACACTCCCTAATCCTGTCCCCAGTGCAACCCCTTCCCCACTCTGGTGGAAGACTTGAGCTCTGTTCTCTGGATAGTAAATCAAGGAGATTTTGAACTGAGGAAAGCCAGACAGAGTTGAAGGCAGAGATACCATCCTGAAAACTAAGTGAAAGTTTTAAATACTGAAGATTGAGACTTCATCTCTCTTCATCACCAGGTTAGAAGGCTTGTACCTTTCCTTATAAGAAGAGTGGAAGATTCTTCTCTGGGAAATTCTATCAGCTCAACTGAAAAGACTTAAAAATAGAGACATTTACTTAAGAATAGAGACATCACCTCTATTGGGAGGCTTCTCTCAAGCTCCCAGAACTACCAGTCAACTTTTTAGGTTTTATTTGCCTCAAGAAATTTTCTAATTTCCCTTGTGATTTCTTCTTTGATCCATTGGTTATTCAAGAGTGTATTGTTTAAATTCTATATATCTGTGAATTTTCCAGTTTTCCTACTGCTCTTGACTTCTAATTTAATTTCATTGTGATTGGTAAAGATATTTGATATGATTCAATCTTCTTAAATATGTTAAGACTTGTTTTGTGACCAATGTGTGATATATGAATACTCTCTGTGTGCTTGAGAAGAATGTGTATTCTGGGGCTGTTGGGTGAGTGTTCTGGATATGTCTGTTAGGTCCAACTGATGTATAACGTTGTTCAAGTCCTTTTTTCTTATTGACCTGTCTAGTTCTATCCATTTAGTGCCAAATAAACTTAAATATGAGCAATCAGCTAAGGACCACCTGACATCTGAGGAAAATCTCTCTAATGAAGGACAAAGATAGATAAACAGAATGAAACCAAGCTGAAGGAAACAAACCATACAAAGAGATAACGATATTTTTTTAAATTATCAATGTTCAAAGAAACGAAAATGGGATGTTTCCTATTTCTATTCTTGAATAGGATTCAGCAAGAAACATTAGGATGCTATAAGAAAAGGAATAAATATAGAATACATAGAAAAATAAGTTAAAAAAAGGAACTATAACATAAATGAAAATTTTAAAGAAGAAATGAAAGATAAAGTTGAGAAAATATTTAAGAAGATCAAAAAGACAAAAAGATGAAAAATAGAGAAAAAAAATAAGATAGAGAATCAATCCAGGAAGTCCAACATCTAGATAATAGGAGGTCTGGAAAGAGAAAAGAGAAAACAGAAGGGGAAGAAATCTAAAAGGTAATTCAAGAAAATTAATCACAATTGAAGACTATAAGTTTATACAATAGACAAAAATAGGCCCACAACAAGAGGGTAAACATGAAAAGATGCTCAAAGAGTAGTCCAGTAAATACAAATTATATCTTTAGAATGATGAAATTTTACAAGTCTGACAATACCAAGAACTGGCAAGGATACAGAGTCACTAATATAACCAACACCAGGCATACTGTTTAACAAAATGGTTTTAAAATATCTAGTAAAGTTTAATACATGCATACCTATGACATAGCAATCCTATTCCTAGATAATACTCCAGACAATATGAGTGATTATGTGCACTAGGAGAGAAACACACACACACACACACAGCAGGAATAGTGTTCAAAATGCCTAAACCTAGAAACCACACAAATTCCCAGTAAAACAAACAAACAAAACTGTGGTACACATACTGTGATGGTTAATTTTCTATGTCAGCTGGAAGGGTGTTTTCAGATGAGATTAACATTTAAACCAGTGAACTTTGATTAAAGCAGACTGCTCTCCATAATTTGGTGGGTCTTATTCAGTCAGCTGAAGACCTGAATAGAACAAAATGACTGGCCTTCCTGAGCAAGAGGGAATTCTCCAGCAGACTGCCTTTGGACTTTGCACCACTGGCTCTCCTGGGTCTCAGGCCTGCAAGCCCACACTGCAGATTTAGACTTGCCAGCCTCCACAATCATGTGAGCTGATTCCTTGTAATAAATCTCTTTCTGTATATATACACATCCTATTGGTTCTGTTTCTCTTGAGAACCCTGACTAATACAATATAATACTATACAGCAAGGAAAATGGATACATGCAACAACATGGATGAATTTTTAAAATGTCGAGAAAAAAGAACAAGTCACAAGAGTACATATAGTGTGGTTCAAATACATAAAGTCTAAAGGCAGGCAAAATCCAACTGCATTATATCGGAATGTACATAGGGATGGTAAGACTATAAATAAAAGCATGAAAAAGAAGAGAGTCCAGTGGTTAACTACAGTGAGGAAGGTAGAGATAATAAGAAAGGGAAACATGGGAACCTTCTGGACTACCATTAAAATATTATATCTTGATGTGGTAGGGATTATATAAGTTCACTTATATTTAAGTGCAATCTATTTTAATACTGTACATATAAGTTTTATATACTTTTCTGTATGTTTTATTTTATAATAAATTTGTTTAAAGAATAAAAGCAAAGAATAGAGCATCCAAATGACAGTCAAAGACCTTACCCTGGAAGAAGAAGCAATCAGAAACAGATTCTTTATAAGTGCTTTACATGGAATCTAAGAATATAAATTTAATAAGAGAATTCAATGTTGAGTTTTTAAAATAATGACATGAAAAGGGAGATTACAGAGCTAAGACAAACAAATTGAGTATCAAAATAATATTACTATAAATCTAATAAATAACTAGAAATGGTAGGGAATAGGATCAACAAGACTGAAAAACAAATTGGTGGCATGGAGGTAAGGCTTGAATAAACATACTGAATGCACAGGAAAAATAAAAGACTAAATCAATTACAGGGTAGATAACAAACACAGAAGACTAAGACAATAGAACATAAAAAAATGCCCCTGAGGTTCAGATGCCAACAAATGGAACAGAAAAATTACTCAGAAATATAATTTGGGAAATATTCTATGAAGAAAAGAAAGAACTAAATCTCAGTAATGAAAGAGCACCCTGTTTGATGGATAAGTTTATTAAAGAACTAACAACATTAAAATGTATCCTAGTTTAAACCTAGTTTAAGTTACTAAATTTGAAGAATAAACAGAATTTTTCAGATAACCAGGCAAGAAACAGTTCATATTGGGGGGCAAGAAAGACTGTTCTTAGATTTCTCTACAGTAACTATAAATGTCAAAAACAGTGGTATGATAACCATATAGTATTGAGGGTAAGAAAAAGTACAGTGAGGATAGTCTATCCAGAGAAGCTGTTGTTTAAATTAAAGACAACAGGAATACATTCTTGATATAAAGTTACATCTTCTTTTCAAAAAGTCTTTAGAAGTCAATGAATGATAATGTTAACTTGGGGTATTTTTATTTTTGTTTTGCTTTGTTTTTACAAATACTGCATTAAGTAGTAGCAATTTAACATTTAAAAATACTGATACCTTTAAGAAATGTCTAGAATTTTACTTATGTTAATAAATGACCATCCCTCACAATAGAACTGTATGTATTAGAATTTCACTTCCATGAAATCCAGTGAACCTTTCTTAATTATGAACTGGTGGATGAGTTCCTTTATGTCTTTAGGATACCAGCCAACAGAACTGTTGTAATGAAGCCAAATCCAAGCAAAGACTTGACAAGTAGGGCCAGTCTTGATGACCTGTTCAAGAGGCCCCCAAAGTCCCTTAAATGCAGGGAGAAGCTTATTCCCTGGTAAAATCTCTTCTGTATACAATTATAGTGATAGTATTTTGCATCTTTAAATTTGTAAAATCTCTCTCCTACTCATCTCTTCTTCCTGTACCTGCTCATTCTTGACAACCCCCAACTCCCTCATTTCTATCGTAATCTCTCTTTTTTTTTTTTTTTTTTTGCGGTACGCGGGCCTCTCACTGTTGTGGCCTCTCCCGTTGCAGAGCACAGGCTCCGGACGCACAGGCTCAGCGGCCATGGCTCACGGGCCCAGCCACTCTGCGGCATGTGGGACCTTCCTGGACCGGGGCACGAACCCGTGTCCCCTGCATCAGCAGGTGGACTCTCAACCACTGCGCCACCAGGGAAGCCCTATCGTAATCTCTTATTAACCAATGATCATTATACAGAATGTCAGGGGTAAGTCAATGGATGTCACAGTCAAAAACATGCACAAATAAAAGCTTTCCGCTCTCCTCTGTAACACAGCCAGTGATGCCATGTTTTATATTGACTAGTGATTGAATAAGGTTGGGAAAGATAATTTATTTAAGCAAGTATGTCAATATCATTCCAGAAAGAAGGTATGTACCATACAAACTTACACCATCACAGAAACACACCTCATATTTCAGTCAACTGTTCATCTTCATAGCCAATAAAAGTGTATTGAAAGATTTAAAAAATGAGAACATGTTAAGATAATTTAATGCATATGACCCAGTCAAACATATATGGAAGAAGAACAGAAGACTTAATTTTCTGGAACTATAATGCCTGGCAGAGCTATTAATTAATAATGTGTTTTGTTCAGCCTTATCTATAGCTACTGGTTTACTGCCAATCATGAAGTACAAATGTATGTTGAAAGAGCAAAGTATAATCGTTCCAGCTTCTCCTACTTTACAAAAATCTTAAGTCTGAAAGATAAGACTGTGGAATTAGAAGAAACCTTTGTGATTGTCTAATTTAATGTTTGTTGGAAGGCCCCCAGGTCCCATCCCAGACCTTCAGGTTCAGAATCTCCACTTTTAACAAGATCCTGAGGTGATTTTAGGTGCATTAAAGTTAGAGAAACACCAGTCTAATCCAACTCCCTCACATAATAGATGAAACAACTAAGAGATCTTAGCTCCCAGAACAGTACAATAGGCAGGCTAATAAAGACAAACCAAAAACCCCAAACAAAACAAAAATTTAAAAAACCCAATCCATTGTTTAAAGTAAAATGGTTCTTTTTCTCCATCAGTAAGCTTTATAGTCTCCCTGGAAGGCCTCCTAGCCCAGCCTGATTTCATGTACACCATTCTCCCCAAGCATCTCTAAGCACAGCCAAATCAACAGGTCCCCTACCAAACTTATCAACTCTCTCATCTCTTCTCCCCCTTCAGAAAGCCATTCCTGCTCCAACATCGCTTAATAGAACCACCACCCACCCTGTCAACCAGCCAAAACTTCCATAATCATCTGAGATTCTTCGATCTTCCTCTATATTTAAAATTGACTGACCTTTTTCAATCTATGCAAACTGCACCCATTCTGCCTACAGCTACCAGAGTTTGTTCCAAGACAGATTTTCTATCTTGAAAATTGTTAATGCTTCATTACTGTTGGATAGAATTAGTAAAGTCTTCATTAATACTTTCCCCTAAGTTGGCCAGCTAAATGTAACAATAAATGTATTCTAAAAAATACTTGTAACACAGAATTGCCAAAACATAAGCAGATTACTACAGTTTAGTTGTGTGTAATTTTTAAAAAGTGGTAATTATCATGATATATTGTTTATCATTTAAAGAGCTGTAATGCTCTGGATAACATATTGACAACTGGAAGTAATAAATGAAGAATAACCTTTCTAATGTAGTGAACCAATTATAATAACTTCTGCTACCTTTGTTTTCATTTTACCATTAAATCAGAGAAACACTATTAAGTATTACATCCAGCCAATAAGTAAAGGTATATGTTTACTTACAGAAAAGTATTGTACACATATTATAATCTTGTTAAAACCAGGGTAGGTCCAGAAAGAATCAATGTATTTGTATAATGAAAATAGATTTGGCTTATTCAAGATTTGGTGATCACTCCCACTAAAAGCTTATTACAATTTTGTTTTCATGAGTCTATTACTTCAGTATAAAGTCACACTACTACAGAAGTTTACAAAAGCATGGAGTTACATATGTGTGCGAGTACTTGTAGAGTTCTGTAAATGTGTAGAAGCGTGTGGGGGGGGTTACAAACACACACGGTTCTACACAAATGTTCATATACATTTTCCATATTCCCACTATTTAATTCCTTTAAACAAGAAAATCCTTTTATTTAATCATTTCTGTATAAACTACACAATTCTAAGTATCATATACAGACTATGATTTAGTATTTTTCCTGAAGGCTCAGGTTCATTATCATGAATGTACTACTAAAATTTTAGTGTCTAAATACAGAAATATCCCAGAGGCTATTGTAGTGTATTGAGTTGCCTTACCCGGATCTTCACTGCCCCTAATTACTGAGCTCATAGTTCTTGAATCTAGTTTTATATTTAAAAAAATCTTCTTTGCAGGTTATCACCTGTGTTCCTCTTTTAATTCACTACTTTTTTTTTTTGTGTGTGTGTGTGTGGTATGCGGACCTCCCTCTGTTGTGGCCTCTCCCGTTGCGGAGCACAGGCTCCGGACGCGCAGGCTCAGCGGCCATGGCTCACGGGCCCAGCCGCTCCGCGGCATGTGGGATCCTCCCAGACCGGGGCGCGAACCCGGTTCCCCTGCATCGGCAGGTGGACGCGCAACCACTGCGCCACCAGGGAAGCCCCAAATTCACTACTTTTAACCTGCAGTAAGTTTAGGAAAAAAGACAAAAGGACTTATTAATAGTTTATATAAAGCTGTATTAAATAGACTGCAGTAGGGATTCCTGAGCATTCCTTTGCTATAAACATATGGGCTCTGTGGCAGCTATTCAGCCACTCAAACGCATTTCCCAGCCTCTTGGCCATATTTTGGAGACCCGAGGTTGGCAACAGTCTGACCTCCAGGTAAGTAGGATGTTACTGTAGATGAGCTGAGGCAGGCCTAAATTGGGTTACAGCTTTAAGTTTATTACCTAGTGGTCATTAACAATCAGCAAATTCCTACATTAAATGCGTCGTAAAATGACTCACTTTAGAAATCAATTTATTAGTGTATAATTTACATACAATAAACTGTATCCATTTTAAGTGGACAACTCAAAGAGTTTTGACAGATGCTACTATCACAGTCAAGATTCAGAGCATTTTCAACACCCCCTAAATTATCTTCATGTACTTTTGCAGCCTATACCTCTACTCCCTTGTCCTATTCAACCCCTTATCCGTGTTCTGTCACTATAAATTTCTATTTTATGTAAATGGAATCATACAGCATATATTCTTTTGTGTTTGGATGTCTCAGTTTCTAACATAAAGATTTACTTTAAACTGATGGATATTATTCTCATCAGATTTTAAATACAACTAGACCAGGATTTCAGGCTATAAAAAAGCAATAACAAAATTTGTAATCGCTACTTTGTTTCTGAAGTTGCTTTTAAATACCCTCTTATCTCTAATGATCTCTGGCATCAGATACAATCAACCTGTTAGCTGGAAAAAAAAAAGAATCATCAACATAGCCATGGTTGTCACTTGTCGACTTTTAATGGCTAATAAGTAAAAGCTTAAAAAGTAATACACAATATATCTGTGTGTGTTCATTTTAATAATACTATTTAATAATTTTGAGTGTTATGTGCTATACACTATGGGTGTATTATCCCAAATAATCCTTCCAATACATATGAGGTATTACTATTACATCGCATTTTATAGATAAAGAAACTGAGATTTAGGGAGACAAGCAATTTGCCCAAAGTCATACAGAATATGCTGGAACTAGAGTTTGAATACAGGACTGTCTGACTGCAAAACCATGTTCTGAACCACTGACCATATATACTGATTTAAAATTACAGGTCCGGGACTTCCCTGGTGGCACAGTGGTTAAGAATCCACTTGCCAATGCAGGGGACACAGGTTCAAACCCTGGTCCAGGAAGATCCCACATGCTGCAGAGCAGCTAAGCCCATGCGCCACAACTACTGAAACTTGCGCGCTCTAGGGCCTGCGTGCCGCAACTACTGAGCCTGTGTGCTGCAACTACCAAAGCCTGCGTGCCTACAGCCCATGCTCTACAACAAGAGAAGCCACCACAATGAGAAGCCTGTGCACCGCAATTAGAGAATGCCCGTGCACAGAAAAGAAGACCCAATGCAGCCAAAAATAAATTAATTAAAGAGCAGGACACCTTGCTCCTGTAACACCAGAGAATCTGCAGTATCAAGACAGACACCAGACAACAGATTACAACGTCCTGAAAAAGAAAATGACAAACCTCTTTAATTGGGAAATCACACACAAAAGCCCAGAGAAGTCACATCTCCCCTCAAAAGGCGTCAGAGGCCCCCACAACCTCTACCTGGGTTGACTGGTGAAGGGCTTCCTCTGCATGAAGCCAGTCTAAAGTCTGGGAGAAGTAGCTATTTTACAAATGCATAAAACTCAGAGAGAAAATCACAAATTACATGAAGAATCAGGGAAACATGGCCCAAGCAACAAAAATAAATCTGCAGAAACCAACCCCAAAGAAATACAGATCTATTAATTACCTGACAAAGAATTCAAAATACCTTTCAAAGAGGCTCAATGATCTAAGAGAACACAGAAAACTAAATGAAATGAGATCATGAAATGATGCATGAACAAAATAAGAAGATCAAAAAAGAGACAAAAAAAATAGAGACAAAGACTATTAAAAAGGACCAAACAAAAATTTTGGTACTAAAGAATATAATAATTAGAAAGGTTCAACATCAGACTTGATTAAGCCAAATAAGGAATCAGAAAACCTCAAGACAAGTCACTTGAAATCTCTGAGACAGAGTACCAAAAAGAAAAAAAAATGAAGAAAAGTGACATTCCTAAGGGACTTATGCTACATCATTAAGTGGCCCAGTATATGTATTATAAGAGTATCAGAAAGAGAAGAGAGAGAAGAAAGTACAGAGAGCTTATTTGAAAAAAATGATGGCTGAAAACTTCCTAAATCAGAGGAAGGAAATGGACATCCAGATTCAAGAATGTCAAAGAACTCCAACCAGGATTAAACTGAAAGAGATCCATACATTATAATCAAATGTCAAAAGTCAAAGACAAAGATAGAAACTTGAAAGCAGCATGAGAAAAACGACTCATCATGTATTTACAAGGGAGCTCCAATAATATCATCAGTGCCTTTTACAGCAGAAACCTCGCAAACCAGAAAGGAGCAGGACAATACATTCAAATTGCTAAAAGGAAAAAATATTACCAACCAAGAATATTACATCTGGCAAAAAAGTCCTTCAAAAATGAAGGAGAAATAAAGACTTTCCCAGATAAACAAAAGCTAAGAGAGTTGATCATCACTAGAACTGCTTTATAAGAAATGCTAAAAGAACACTGCAAGTCAAAACAAAAGGACACTATACAGCAACATGCAAACATATAAAAATATAAAGCTTGCTGGTAAATGTTAACTACATAGACAAATATAGAATACTGTAATACTGTGCAGTGGTGCATAAAGAACTTTTAATTCTGGTATAGGCATATTATACATATGTATAACATATAACAGTTATAATATTATATGTTAATGAATACACAATTTATAAAGAGGTAATTTGTGAGATCAATAACATAAGTGGAGGTGGCAAGATATGTATTTTTGTATACAATTGAAGTTAGGTTTTATCAGCTTAAAATAGATTGTTATGTTTCATGAAAGCCTCACTGAAACCACAAAGAAAATATCAATAGAAGATACACAAAAGAAAATGAGAAAAGAATCAAAGCATGTCAGTACAATAAAAAAAAAGTCAACAAAACACAAGGGAAGGTAGGAGGAAAGAGGGACAAAACCAGATATAAGACAGACAGAAAACAATTAACAACATGGCAATAGTAAGTCCTTCCCTATCAGGAATTACTTAAAATATAAATGTGTTAAACCCCCCAATCAAAAGCCAATGAGTGACTAAATGCATAAAAAAAGATTTAACTATATGCTATCAACAAGAACTTACTTTAGATGTAAAGACCAACATAGGTTGAAAGTAAAAGGATGAAAAAAGACATTCTATGCAAATGGTAACCAAAAGAGAGCAGAGGTGGCTGTACTTATATCAGACAAAATAAACTTTAAGTCAAAAGCTGTCACAAGAGACAAAGAGAGACATTATATAATGATAAAGGGTCAATGATTCAAAGAAATGGAAACATAACCCATGCTCTTGGGTTGGAATGATTAATATTGTTAAAATAGTCACACTACCCAAAGCAATCTACAGATTTAATGGGATCCCTAGCAAATTACCCATGCCATTTTTCACAGAACTAGAATAAATAATCCTAAAATTTATACGGAACCATAAAAGACCCAGAATTACCAAAACAATCCTGAGGAAAAAGAACAAAGGTAGAGGCATAACCCTCCCAGACTTCAGATAATATTACAAAGTCAGAGTAATCAAAACAGCATGGTATTGGCACAAAAACAGACATATGGATCAATGGAACAGAATATAGAGCCCAGAAATAAACCCGCACACCTGTGGTCAATTAATCTTTGACAAAGGAGAAAAGACAGTCTCTTCAGCAAGTGATGGTGGGAAAGCTGGACAGCCACATGTAAATCAATGAAGTTAGAACACACCCTCACACCATATACAAAAATAAACTCAAGATGGCTTAAAGACTTAAATTTAAGACATGACACCATAGAACTCCTAGAAGAGAACATAAGCAAAACATTCTCGGACATAAATTGCACCAATGTTTTCTTAGGTTAGTCTCCCAAGGCAATAGAAATAAAAGCAAAAATAAACAAATGGGACCTAATCAAACTTATAAGCTTTGGCACAGCAAAAGAAACCATAAACAAAACAAAAAGACAACCTACAGAATGGGAGAAAATATTTGCAAACGATGCAACCAACAAGGGATTAATTTCCAAAATATACAAGTAGCTCATACAACTCAATAACAACCACAATGAAAAAAACCCAGTCAAAACATGGGCAGAAGACCTAAATAGATATTTCTCCAAAAAAGACATACAGAAATGAAAAGATGCTTAACATTGCTAATTATTAGAGAAATGCAAACCAAAACTACAATGAGATACTACCTCACACCAGTCAGAATGGCCATCATTAAAAAGTCTACAAAAAATAAATACTGGAGAGGGTGTAGAGAAAAGGGAACTCTCCTACACTGTTGGTGGGAATGTAAATTGGTGCAGTCACTATGGAGAACAGTTCCTTAAAAAACTAAAAATAGAGTTGTCATATGATCCAGCAATCCTACTCCTGGGCATATATCCAGAGAAAACTCTAATTCGAAAAGATACATGCACCTCAGACTTCATAGCAGCACTGTTTACAATAGCCCAGACATGGAAGCAACCTAAATGTCTATCGACAGAGGAATGGATAAAGAAAATGTGGTATATATACACACACTGGAATATTACTCAGCCATAAAAAAGGAAATAATGCCATCTGCAACAACATGGATGGACCAAGAGATTATCATACTAAGTGAAATAAGCCAGACAGAGAAAGAATTATCATATGATATCACTTATATGTGGGATCTAAAATATGACACAAATGAACATATTTATGAAACAGAAACATACACACAGACATAGAAAACAAATTTATGGTTACCAAAGGGGAAATGGGGTGGGGGAGGGATAAATTAGGAGTTTGCAATTAGCAGATACAAATTACTGTATATAAAATAGATAAATGACAAGGTCCTACTGTATAGCACAGGGAACTAGATTCAATATTCTCAATATCCTGATTCAGTTTTTTATATATATACACACACACATATACACACATATATACAACTTTTCTTTTTCAGGTTCTTTTCCCATATAGGTTATTACAAAATATTGAGTATGGTCAAATGATCTTTGACAAGGGTGCCAAGGCTACACAATGGGAAAAGGATAGTCTCTTCAACAAATGGTGCTGGGAAAACTGGGTATCCAAATAAAAGAGAATGAATATGAATGGACCTTTATCTTATACCATATACAAAAATTAACTCAAAATTGATTACAGACTTACATGTAAGACCTGAAACTATAATACTCCTAGAAGAAAACAGGGGAAAAGCTTCAGAAAAATGGAATGGGCAATGATTTCTTAGATATGACACCAAAAGCACAAGTAACAAAAACAAAAACAGACAAAAGGGACTACATCAAACTTAAAAACTTCTGTACAGCAAAGGAAGCAAACAACAGAGTGAAAAGATAACCTATGGAATGGGAGAAAATATTTACAAACTAATATCAGATAAGGAGTTAATATCTAGAATATAAGAAGAACTCATACAACTCAAAAAAAATTTTTTTAATGGGCAAAGGACTTGAATAAACAGTTCTCCAAAGAAGATATACAAATGGCCAATAAGCATATGAAAAGATGATCAATATCACTAATCATCAGGGAGATACAAATCACAACCACAGTGAGGTATGGCCTCATCCCCAACAGGATGGCCACTATCAAAAAGACAAAAATAACAAGGGTTGGAGAAGATGTGGAGAAATTGGAACATTTGTGCACTACTGGTGGGATTGTAAATGGTGTAGCCACTATGGTAAACAGTATGCAGGCTCCTCAAAATATTAAAAACAGAACTACCATGTGATGCTGCAATCCCACTTGAGGGTATTTATCAAAAAGAACTGAAAACAGACCTCAAAGAGATATTTGTACACATCCATGTACACTGCAGCATTATTCACAATAAGCAAGATGTGGAAGCAACCTAAACATCCACTGTCTGATGAATGGATAAAGAAAATGTGAGCCAATTACAAAAAGCTAAATACCACATAATTCTGCTTACATGAGGTATTAAAGTAATCAAACTCATAGAAACAGAAAGGAGAATGGTGGTTGCCAGGGATTGGGTGAAGGAGAAAAGGGAGAGTTGTTGTTCAATGGCTACAGAGTTTCAGCCATGCAAGATGAAAAAGTTCTAGAAATCTGCTGTACCAATACAACAATGTGAATAAAGTAAGCAATACTATAATCTACACTTAAAAATTATTAAGTGGGTAAAAAGATATATATGTATATGTATATATGTAGTTCAGAAAAATGAGGGTATAGATTAGGAATACCAAAGGGGTACTCCACTGAGACAAATTAATAACTGCTCTTTCCCCAGCAAATCCAAATTCATCTCTTCATACAAGACAACAGAAGTTATTATCCCCAACCCATACACTGTCCATGAGGCTATTTGAAAAGTTATCCCTATCCATGGCAGAGGAGGTTTCTGAAATCTGAAAGACTTTATTATATTTATTAATTATATATATGCAAAGTTTCCACTTTCCCCTCAGCTCAACTCACAGGAATTGTTCATTTTTAGTGATAGAGGAGAGCTGAAGGCTTATTAATATTTTCAGTCAGTAGAGGACAGACAAATGTGATTGAAATCTAAACACTGAAACATTTCTGGTACAAGGAAAAAAATGAAAGGCTTCACCAATTAATTAAGGACAACACCTATACTGAACTCTAAAGCCACATTTATAAATACTTACATGACATTTATAAAGTCCCTGACTATTTTTGGCTTCAATATTTTTTACTCATATAAGCTGGAAAACGATGTCACAAAGGTTAACTCTGAAATTAAAAAAATCGATTTTCTTTAATAGGAGATCTATATATATTCATTATAGCCCCAACAGAGTATAAAGAGCCAGTTTATACTCCTGAGATAGAACTGGACGCTGCTACATAATTCATTAACTTCACTATGCATTGGGTATGACAAAAGTTAAGTTTGTAAAAGAGAAAACCACAAACTTCTTTACATCTTCGTGATCTCTCCCCTCCTCCCAATCACAAGTACATACTTGATTTCCTTCCATTTTCAGGTATCACCTACATGTCACCTCTTCCTAATCTTTGTTAGTTCTTTAAAAACTAAATACAATTAAGTCACAATTTTCTAAAAAGTATGTGGTGACATTTGGCTGGGGCAGGGAGGGCCGTTTAATTAGGTAGGTGCATGAATATAATAAGTATCTGTTTCCAACATCACTGTACTTAATTCTGCTTATCAATAAATCTTCAAAATTCATATTTGTTGCTCAAATGCCAGACTCAACTAGTTAAATCTTAATGTATATCGCCAATCACATATATAATATGCACTTATCATATACTGGTATAAATTATACTTTTATCTACACTATAAATGTCATATCAACATTCAAATCACATATCTGCTTTAGTGAAATGCCTTATAAATATGAAAAAACAGGGAAGGAGGAGAGAAGCAAGGAAAGAGAAGAGTTGTTTTCCCCATTTTCTACTGATATATTCTGACAAATTCTAAAATTGGTATATTCTGTTCTGGCAAAACCTGACTAGAAAAAAATTGGTTAATTATTTGGGACCTAATGCTTTTTATTCAAAATGGATGTTCCACTTTGTGAAATCCACTGAAATTTAGAGAATGGAAAGATGATTTTTCCCAAAATAAGCAAAATCTGAATCACTCTGTATACTTACTGCATTTCTATTATTTTGTACATTATAATCTGAGAGAAAATGTATTCATTCTTTTATACTTTGACAGGGCAGAAGTCTATCCTTGAGCAGCTGGCAGCATAAATGACAAAAGAGCGATATTTGCCTTAGGATCATGACAAAATTATCTTCAAAGAAATCTGCGTGTGTGTATGTGGGGGGGTGGTGTGTGTTATGAGAGATATAAATACAGATATACATAAATGTATTTCTTCAAACATTTCTTTTTTTTTTTTTTTTTTTTGTGGTATGCGGGCCTCCCTCTGCTGTGGCCTCTCCCGTCGTGGAGCACAGGCTCCGGACGCGCAGGCCCAGCGGCCATGGCTCACGGGCCCAGCCGCTCCGCGGCATGTGGGATCCTCCCAGACCAGGGCACGAACCCGGTTCCCCTGCATCGGCAGGCGGACGCGCAACCACTGCGCCACCAGGGAAGCCCTTCAAACATTTCTAAGATACATTAGTGCTATTGTCAGGATAATTTTAAAAAGTTAAAACACTCCAAAATTCAGCTGCACAGAATAAAAAGTATTCCTCCTCTTCCTAGTTTATAAAATCAATATGATGTTTCATCAACCTACGTCATGATCAGTTGAGCTACATATTATGTATGCTATTTTGGAAACAAAGAAACACATAATGATTAAAAAAACACAAAAATAATTACAATGGAACTGAAAAGCTTGCTAAACAAGATAGCTCTGACAACCATAGAAAGACTAGGCTCCCTTGAACTGATCACAGTCTGTTCTCTCCTGGGACTACCAACAAAAAGAGGTATGTGGTGAAAAAGGGAAAAAAAAGGAAAGAACAACCAGCTTTTAGTATTTCCCAAAATGAATGACCTGCCTCTAAATAAGACAAAGTCTGAAAGAAACCTGTCATTTACTTTTGCATCAGAGACTGTTGATAGTCTCCCAATATCCATTCCCCTCTTCTTCCTCCACAAAAAAACCCCCCTGATTTTCTGGTGTGAATATGGCTCCCTAAACTGAAGACTAAGTTTCTCAGCTTGCCATGCCTTGCTGTTAGGAGTAGCCTATGAAAACTAAGTGAAAGTGATAGGGGTCGTCACCCCTTCTGCCTCTTATTAGCTGGAATGTGGACATAGTCTGGCACTCCAGCAGCCACCTGAGATAAACTCAGAAGCCACACACAGGAAAACAACAAAATGGGACCAGTCTGGATCTACCACCTTGTGGAGGGCCACACTGGCCTTTAAATACCTCCCGATTTTTCGAATGTGGGAGAAAAATAAAAATCTATTTTGTGTTAGGAACTGACACTTACTGAGTTACTTTTAGTCAAACCTAATCCCAATTCTTATTCCTTACCACAGAAGATAGTCCACTTTTGTTTCTGTTACTTGGGGATTTTCCTTTATGAGGTTCATGTCTTTCTGACTGAGTATAATATATAAAAATATTTACTATTAACAACTTTCTGCCACCACTTGCCACCAGCTACCCTAAGAATTCTATGACAGTAACAGAATAAGAGAGCTAAAAAATGTGCAAACAGAAAGGCTCTAATTTATTTTCCATTACCTAGATATTACCACCCAAAAAGATGCTTTTGTTTGTCTGTTATAATGGTATAGTGAAAATCAAGAGTAGATTTTAAGTTTGATGGTGACTGGACTTGCTTGGAAAATTCCCAGAAAAATCCAGAGTTTTAAACTCCTTAGTCTGCCAGTGGGACAGGCTCCGTTGCCTCCAAGGCTCCCACACTATGTTGCCACTTTCCTCATTTCCTTTTAAATGTGCATTTAAGCCAGTAGAATCTTTTTTAATAAAACGAGAATAAAAAATAGCAAAAAAAGTTTTGGAAACTGAAAAGGTAAGGGCACTCAGGAGAGGACAGACATGGCAAATACAAATTAGAAAGAGCCATCATGGTATATAGTTAAGTTTAAAAATCACTGATAAAAAAATAGGAATTATATTTGGACAACAAAAGCAAAATGAAGTTGTAAAAACATCCTGTAAATATCTTCTTTTCCCTGTGGCTATGACCCAGTATGTACATCAACTCTAGAATTCATAAGCTCAAAGATGTGCCAAATGTAGTAGCAGGAACACAGACAGTGCCCTACATCAGGGGTTGGAAAACCATAGCTCACCGGCCAAATCCTGGCCACTATCTGTTTTTGTAAGGCCAACGAGCTAAAAATTGATTTTATATTTTTCAATGGTTACATTTAAAATAGCTGTATAAGTACCTATATAACATAATATTCTCAATTGGTCTGCAAAGCCTCTAATATTTACTACTGGATCTTTTACAGAAAAGTTTGCCAACACCTGATTTACATGACTAACCATGTCTTTTTAACTAAGGTTTAAAGAAGGGAAAAATAAATATAACTTCAATTTTGAGAAGCCTGGCAAAGTTCACAGTATAGTTGATAGCAGTGTGATGTTAAGAATAATCCCTAACAATTGGGAAAGAAAGGACTACACAGAATTTGAACCACTGGTTAGCAAGTAGCAGATAAATCTACTTGGAATTATCTTTGGAATTATCTCTTATGGTATGAGAGGTATTAATAAGTACTATTTATTGCCAAAAAGTTAGGGAAATACTTATAGAAAGTTGAACAAATTATTATTTTGTATGTGTGTTTGTCTTGTTTTACTGTAAGACTCTCAGAGTCTTTTAAAAAGTCTCCAGAACAGGATATAGTATGCACCAATTCCAAAATTCATTTTACCTTACTTCTGTGAAACCAATCAATATCTGAAAGTATCCCAGATGATACAGTTGGGGAAATATTTACCTCATTTGACATCAAGATAAATTAGTGGGGGATTAAAAAGTTAAATGTATAAAATACATCATAAAATCTAAAAGAGAACCAATTTAACTATCAAATCTCTTGTGGAGGTGGTGCTTTCCAGGCTAAAGAAGAATGGAATAAATCATTAGAAAAAGATTCACTGAAAATGTAACCAAATAAAATTAAAATATTTTTATGTTAAAACCAACAAAAAAGAGAAGCCATGCACAGTAAATATGATAAATGGTTGCATACATAATATGTAAGGAATTTATAGGGCAATGGACCTAACAGGTCACTAAGAGAAAATCTAACAAGCAACTTCCTTGTATGTTCACTATTGCTCTCCTTTTGCTGTTTTTCCTACTAAAACCAAAAAGAAATTCAAACTTGGGTCAAATCACAACCCAGCTTAAAACTTGGCCATGGTTCCCTCAAGAGCAAAATCCTTAACATGGCCCACAGGAGGCAGATGGTATAGCCTCATCCCTTCATTCTCCAGCTCACTCTGCCCCCCAGCTACATTCTTCTTTCAGCTTCTTTCAGTTTTGCACGAGGCTGCTTCAGCATTAGAGCCCTTGCACATGCTGGTCCTTCTGCCTGGGTTGCTCTCTCCCTCACCCTCCCTCATTCTCACTCTCGTCCCTCAGTTTCTTTTTTCTTCTTATTATGAATTTTTATTGGTGTATAGTTGCTTTACAGTGTTGTGTTACTTTCTGCTGTACAGCAAAGTGAATCAGTTATACGTATACATACATCCACTCTTTTTTTAGATTTCCTTCCCATTTAGGTCACCACAGATCACTGAGTAGAGTTCCATGTGCTTTACAGTAGGTTCTCATTAGTTATCTGTTTTATACATAGTAGTGTATATATGTCAATCCTAATCTTCCAATTCGTCCCACTACCCCTCTTCCCCCTTTGGTAACCATAAGTTTGTTCTCTACATCTGTGACTCTATTTATGCTTTGCAAATAAGTTCATCTGTACCATTTTTCTAGATTCTACATAAAAGTGATATTATATGACATTTGTTTTTCTCTTTATGACTTACTTCACTCTGTATGACAATCTCTAGGTCCATCCACATTGCTGCAAATGGCACTATTTCATTCCTTTTTATGGCTGAGTAATGTTCCATTGTATACATGTACCACATCTTCTTATCCATTTCTCTGTCGATGGACATTTAGCTTGCTTCCATGTCCTAACTATCGTAAATAGTGCTGCAGTGAAGATCGGGGTGCATGCATCCTTTCAAATTTCGGTTTTCTCCAGATATACACATGCCTAGGAGTGAGACTGCTGGGTCATATGGTAGCTCTATATTTAGGAAATCAACAGTAACACAATAATAGTGGGGGACTTTAACACCCCACTTACACCAATGGATAGATCATCCAGATAGAAAATTAATAAGGAAACACAAGCCTCAAATGACACATTAGACCAGATAGACTTAATTGATATTTACAGGACATTCCATCTGAAAACAGCAGAATAGGGCTTCCCTGGTGGCGCAGTGGTTGAGAATCCGCCTGCCGATGCAGGGGACACGCGTTCGTGCCCCGGTCCGGGAAGATCCCACATGCCGCGGAGCGGCTGGGCCCGTGAGCCATGGCCGCTGAGCCTGCGCGTCTGGAGCCTGTGCTCCGCAACGGGAGAGGCCACAGCAGTGAGAGGCCTGCGTACCACAAAAAAATAAATAAATTGAAAAAAAAAAAATGAAAACAGCAGAATACACTTTCTTCTCAAGTGCACACTGAACATTCTCCAGGATAGATCACATCTTGGGTCACAAATCAAGCCTTGGTAAATTTAAGAAAACTGAAATCATATCAAGCACCTTTTCGGACCACAACGCTATGAAAATAGAGATCAATTACAGGAAAAAAAACTGTAAAAAACACAAACACATGGAGGCTAAACAATATGTTACTAAACCATCAATGGATCACTGAAGAACTCAAAGAGGAAATAAAAAAATATCTAAAGATAAATGACAATGAAAACCCGACAATCCAAAACCTACGGGACGCAGCAAAAGCAGTTCTAAGAGGGAAGTTTATAGCAATACAATCCTACCTCAAGAAACAAGAAAAAACCTCAAACAAACAACCTATCCTTACACCTAAAGCAAATAGAGAAAAAAGAACAAACAAAACCCTCAGTTTCACTCTCAGACATCCTTCAGTTTCCAAATCAGACTCTATTTTTTCAGAATAGCCTTCCCTGACTGTGATTCCTTGGATTTACTTTTTAAATTTTTATTTATTTATTTTTTTTGCGGTACACGGGCCTCTCACTGCTGTGGCCTCTCCCATTGCAGAGCACAGGCTCCGGACGCGCAGGCTCAGCGGCCGTGGCTCACAGGCCCAGCCGCTCCGTGTCATGTGGGATCTTCCTGGACCGGGGAACGAACCCGTGTCCCCTGCATCAGCAGGAGGATTCTCAACCACTGCGCCACCAGGGAAGCACGATTCCTTGGATTTAGATCAGATTCTCCTTTACACAGTGATAGCACCTGTGCTTTCCCTCCACAGTGCTCACCTCAGTTTTTAATTCTATATCTGTGGGACAATTTTGTTAAAGTCTAACCCTCTCACCATGTGACAGACTCCTTAAGGCCAGGGATCTTGACTGTCCTGTTCATCCTTGTATCTCCAGCACCCAGAAGAGTATCATTACAATTTTTTTAGAAACAAAACAATAACAAAATACTTTTTTTAAAATGACAAAAATGTTATTTATTTTGGGGGCAGTGAGACTATAGGTAATATTTTTCTTTTCCTACTTTTCTGCATTTTACATATTTTCTGTAGTGCACATGTTAATAAAAAACAAAAGTTTATGATGGACCTAAATTTAAATAAACAAATATAACCAGTGAAAACCAGAGCTTTAAAAAATCAGGAGGTGAAACCAGACCTTATGAAGAATCAATCCAAATAACAAACTTCTGACATATTTATTGACATAGAAAATGTTCATGATATACAGCTAATTGAAAACATATGCCATAAAATAGTGTACTTGGTATGAAACCATTTCTATTCAACCCAGGAAAGTACTAGAATTTCATACACTTCAATTTTAACAGTGATTATCTCTGCCTAGTGGGATTAGAGGTGATTTTTTGCTTTTCTTTCTGCTTTTCTGTTTTTTCCCAAATATTGTTTTCTGTATTATATATATATGTTAGGAAAAACTAATCTCTTTAAACAGCTATGCACTCTTGTGTATTTACAATACGGTTCAATTTGCAACCCATTTTTAGGAATACACCTATTTTTTTCAAGTAAGGGATGCTTTATATTAAACTACCCATTCCCTACTGTGCCATATCAATTACTTTCTATAATTTGTTTTATTAAAGCCTACTTGACCAGAGGGTCCTTGATAAGAATTATTACACCAATATTTTTTTTAAAGCTTATGGCACTGACAACATGGTATTACATTTTAAAGTAAATCATGCTATTGTTTTTATCAATTTTAATTTTCTGACATTGCAGGACTACTAAATTCTATGGTTGTTATGTGTTTTATCACCTACTCTTATATTCAGAGAATTTCCCCAAAAGTGATTCATAAGCTTAACTAAGAGAAGCAGAAAAGCATTTTTGAAAAATTATTCTGCGGAACACTATTTTCCACTTATTCCAAATAGCACAACAAAGAGGCTTGCAGGAAATGAAATGAAACCATGGTAACCAACTAAACCTATCATGAGCTACCAGATCAAGAGAACACATAGTACATTACACGGCAACGCCTACCAGCAGCATAATCTTTCCCCAGTTCCTTTTGATCCTTCTTCCTAAACATGAAAAAAGCTTTCAACTAATTTTCATATTTTAAAAATGTGAAAGCCCCTGTACCAATGACTTTACCCAGGAATTCTCTGGCTGCGTTCACTTTAAAAGTCAACCTAATGATCTGAGATTCAATTAGAAATTGTTTTTTTCAATCATTAGCAAATTACATTTCCTACTTCATGGCATTTTATCATTTTCTATACAGTAGCAATAGTTTCTTCATACTAAATCTCAGAGTTTTAAAGATTAAGTAACATTCTCTCAGGAATTCCTTCCTTAATAGAATCTTACCAGCATTCTAAACTCAAAGCCACAATAAATTAAATCACAAATGCATTTACATAACAGAAAGGAGCCCATTTTATCATCTTATTGCCCATTCTACTACCAATCATCAACCCCTATCATAGAAACTGAAGCTAAACTCACAGAATATAGCTCAACATGTTCTTAAACTACCAACCATCAGCTAAGACTAAATAAACAAGGTATTGATGGCTTTTATTACATAACTATACAGCCAGGCAGATAACAGGGCAAAACTTCTGGAAAAACTAGAGATGATCTTTGCTGCTATGGTCAGCCACTACCAAGTAACTGTCACATATAATAAAATACAATGTACATACATGCCATAAAAATATATGTATATTTTATGCACGACCAATTTCTGGAAGGATAGACAAATAATTGTGAATGGCATTATCTCTATGGAGTGGAACTAGAAGTACGTGGAGGGAAAGTAATGTAATTTATCATTATATACAATTCTCTTATTTGAAATAAATATTTTTTTACAACAGCCATGTATTGTTTACATAGTCATAATAGAGATGTGATAAATGACATGGATGCAAGTATACTATTATTTTTACAGATTATTATTGCTGTTTTTCTCTGAAAAGTTGTCCAAACTCACTACAAAGTTATTTTTATAAGCACATATGATCACCAAATGATTGTATAATGTAATTTTAGCTTAAATAATTAAACTTTACATATACTTAATTTGGCTTTTCCCTTTTTGCGGGGAGAGGGGTGGAAAGTTAACCCTTGAGGATTAGTTGGAGTAAATCTCATCCTTAAAGGCTTTAAACAAAGGTTTATCTGCTTTATAAAAATGGTACTGTATTGATAACTTAAAAATCTTTATTAAAAACTCATTGACTTAAAAGCTAAGGGTTTACTTTTGTGCTGCACCCCTTTTCAACTTACATAGTGCTACATGTTTTATTATTATTTTGGATGTTGTTAACAGGTTATATTTTCTGTTTCTTAGCTTTTTGTTCTTGAGCAAGTTAAGCCTCAGTTTTCTTGTAAAACGCAGAAAATATAGTATCTACTCCATGGGCTTATTTTGTAGATAAAACTGAGTTTTCCAACCTGTTTGTCAGGAACAGAGGTTAGAGGCTACACGATATCAAATCTGTCAGCCCTTTCAGAGGCCGGGACAGTCTGATGCAGCTCAAGTCCTGGCGCTGGCTACATTTGGCCACAGTCAGCTCTCTGCATTTACTCTCAGTGTGCCACGTAACAGCATAATTTTCAATGGGTGCCACAACATGAAAAAGCATTAGAAAATACTGAAAGATAATTCACATAAGGTATTTACCACAGTGCATGACACAGTAAATATTCAGTAAACATTAACTATTATCATATGTATAAAACCAGTAGGCCCATTAATAAAATACGTGGGTACGCAACTCGTTCATAGGAAAGGAGGCACATTATTAAGACATTCTGGAGCTGTCTCTGGTTACCAAGAAATAGACCTTACATTAAAAGAACCTGGTATGTCTCCTACTGCACCTTAAAGTAGATATACAAGTCAGATTCCAGTTTCTCTTTCAGAGTAGACAGCCAGACAGTTGGAATTTTATCTCCTATATCAAAGTTCCTGTTGATTAGCCAGAAAATGTACTTGAAACTCAATTCCACCCTAAAAGAACTGCTTGGTGGAATCTGCCTTATGCTGTGCCTTAAAAATGCAAAACCCAAAAATATCTTGAAATCCGCTTTTTTGATTTCTCTACCTTCTGCTTTAAACCCATTGCTATAGATGCATACTTTCTGAGAGGGAACTGAAGTTTGAATAGAAAGAACATCAGTTAATAAAAACCATGCTGTGCATAAAATCTGAAAAATGAAGTACCATTCGAGAGTAAAGTTCAAATCAAAACCACAATAAGATACCACTTCACACCCACTAGGATGTCACACCCACTGTTTAAATCAAAGACACGATAACAGGTATTGGCGAGGAGTGGAGAAATTAGAACCCTCACACATTGCTGGTGGGATTGTAAAATGGTAAAACCACTTTGGAAAAAAATTTGGCAGCTCCTCAAAATATTAAACACAGAGTTACAATATGATCCAGCAATTTCACTCCTAGGTATATACCCACGAGAAATAAAAACATATGTACACACAAAGCTTTGTACACAGCATTATTCATAGTAGCATTATTCATAATAGCCAGAAAGTGGAAACAACTCAATGTCCATCAACTGATGAATGGATAAGCAAAATATGATACATATCCAAATACTGGAACAGTATTCAAATATTATTTATTAATAAAAAGAAATAAAGTAGTGATATGTGCAACAATATGGATGAACCTTGGAAATATGCTAAGGGAAAGCCACTCACAAAAGAACATATATTATACACAATTCCACTTTTATGAAACATCCAGGATGTATAAATCTACAGAGATAAAAAAGTAGGTTAATGGTTACCTGAGGCTGGGAGGTTTGGGAGAAATGGGAAATGACTGTAAATGGGTATGGAGTTTCTTTTTAGGGTGATTAAATGTTCTAAGATTGATTATGGCGCATAACTTTGTGAATGCACTAAAAACCACTGATTTGTACACTTTAAATGGGTGAATTGGTATGTTATTTATAACTAAAAGAAGGGAAAAGTTTTAAAAAAAGACTAAGATACAACACATGCAAAAGCCAAGCTTGGGAATAAAGTTAGAAAAAAAGAAAAAGGCTGCATTTTTGTTAATACATAGAAACAGTGCTTATTTGCCATAAGCACATGTTTCAGAACACTCTTAGGATAGGAGGTAAACCTTTTTTGGTACAGGGAAAAAAATCAGACAACAGGAAGAAAAAGAATTGGTGAGGTAACTAGGTCTTAAAATTTTTTTCCTCTATCAATTGAACACTTTAACAAGAAGTCTTTTAGGTTCATTTATCAAAAAGGGGTCGGAAAAAAAAAGAAAAAAAATGGGGAGGGTGTCTATCTGACTTACCAAACAGAAGAAACCTGGTAAATTTTTATCCTTCTTTTCTCCCCTTTACTCCCAACATTTAATTCTAATTTATTAACTGAAAGTGAGAAATAACTCAAAGGCTCTTAAGAGTCAGCCTATACATTTTAAGTTTTTTCTCCCTGTAGATGAACCACATCAGAAGCCATTAATCAGAAAGTTACATTCTATGAGGCCACCATCACCGATACCAAAACCAGGCAAGGATATCACAAAAAGAGAAAATTACAGGCCAACATCACTGATAACTACAGACGTAAAAATCCTCAACAAAATACTAGCAAAACAACTCCAACAGTACATTAAAAGGATCATACATCATGATCAAGTGGGATTTATCCCAGGGATGCAAAGATTCTTCAATATCCACAAATCAATCAATGTGATACACCACATTAACAAATTGAAGAATAAAAACCATATGATCATCTCAAAAGATTAGAAAAAGCTTTTGATAAAATTCAACATCCATTTATGATTAAAAAAAAAAACTCTTCAGAAAGTGGGCATACAGGAAACATACCTCAACATAATAAAGGCCATATATGACAAACCCACAGCTAACATCATAGTCAATGGTGAAAAGCTGAAAGCATTTCCTCTAAGATCAGGAACAAGATAAGGAGGCCCACTCTGGTCAATTATAGTCAACATAGTTTTGGAAGTCCTAGCCACAGTAATCAGAGAGGAAAAAGATATAAAAGGAATCCAAATTGGAAAAGAAGAAGTAAAAACTGTCACTGTTCACAGATGACATGATGCTATACACAGAAAATCCTAAAGATGCTACCAGAAAACTACTAGAGCTCATCAATGAATTCAGTAAAGTTGCTGGACACAAAACTAATCTACAGAAATCCTGCATCTATACACTAATGACAAAATATAAGGAAGAGAAATTAAGGAAACAATCCCATTTACCACTGTATCAAAAAGAATAAAATACCTAGGAATAAACCTAGCTAAGGAAGCAAAAGACCTGTACTCTGAAAACTGTAAGATACAATGAAAGAAATTTAAAATGACACAAACAGATGGAAAAGTATACCATGTTCTTGGATTAGAAGAATCAGCATTGTTAAAATGACCATACTACCCAAGGCAATCTACAGATTCAATACAATCCCTATCAAAATACCAATGGCATTTTTCACAGAACTAGAACAAAAAATTTTTAAATTTGTACAGAAACACAAAAGACCCCATATAGCCAAAGCAATCTTGAGAAAGAAGAATGGAGCTGTAGGAATCAGGCTCCCTGACTTCCGACTATACTACAAAGCTACAGTAATCGAAACAGTATGGTACTGGCACAAAAACAGACATATAGATAATGGAACAGGATAGATTTGAAGTAAGTCAGACAGAGAAAGACTAATATCATATGATATCACTTATATGTGGAATCTAAAAAAATGATACAAATGAAATTATTTACAAAAAAAAATAGACTCACAGACATAGAAACAAACTTATGGTCACCAAAGGGGATAGTGGGGGCTGTGGGGGGAGATAAATTAGGAGTTTGGGATTAACATATATGCACTACTATATATAAAACAGATAAACAACAAGGACCTACTGTATTGCACAGGGAACTATATTCAATATCATGTAATAATTTATAATGAAAAAGAATCTGAAAAAGAATATATATATGTATATATATAAAACTGACTCACTTTGCTGTCCACCTGAAACTAACACAACATTGTAAATTAACTATATTTCAATTTTTAAACTAGTTTAAAAAGACCCTCAAAAAAAAAAAAAGACCCTCAAAAAAAAAAAAAAGAAAAGAAAGTTACTTGGTGAACATGGAGTCCAGAGCAAGAGGAACTGAGTGAATCGAACGTTTAATAGACTATTTCTCAAAGAGTGTTTCACAGAGAGATTCCACAAAAAGAGGGTCTCATAATCAAATGAGTTTGGGAAATGCAGCATAGTTCTATTAAATATGCTCACAGGCTCTGAGAGATACTGCATCAAAGAAACCCAATTGATTATGGTTAGTGGCAGGGAGACTCACACAGTTCTTTTATGAGCATCTCCATACTAGAGATAGAACTGCCAATGTTGGTCAAGACTCCCCTCTCCCACAGACCCTGGACTCTAGAACACACCTCTGTGACTTCCCTTTCTATTGCCCCCAAGGCTGTCCCTCTCCTTCTGATCAATGATTTAAATAAGGTGACACATTTCACTTGGAGTCCTATCTTCAAAGATTTAGGAGGTACTGTCTTTCACTTTGACCCAAGGTTGCAGTTAGTGTCTTCAATTTTTCCCAAAATGAAAATAACCCTATTGATTTTTTTGTTTGATTGTAAAAATGATACACGTGGCATTGTGAAAAAAAAATCAGGCAACTTAGAAAGGTACAGAGAAGTAAAAATCACCTTTAAGTTCAAACTCAGAGACAACACTATGAACACAGGCAATCATTCTTTTAGACAGCTGTCTACTTACATATATACCCTATACATACATACAGACACACACACACACACACACACGTATATTAAATAGTATGATACTCCACATACTGTCCTGTATAGTGAATTTTATTTTGTAGATTAACATAGGGTATACTTCAGAACATATCAAATAAGAAATATTGTTTAAAGAAAATATATGTCCAAACATCACACTTTCTCAGTTTTTAAATTCTCATTTGTTTTCCAGTACCTAAAATTTTTCAAAATAATTCTTATCATTATGGTCAGCATAAAACCAACAGTAAGTGCCAAGCACTGTGGGTATGAAACATTCTCTAGAATATTTCCAAAATCTGTTCTGGAATATCTAGACACAGGACTTGGAGATTATCAAGACTCTTACACGTGTGTCATCTTGCCCTTCTCCAAGTTTAGAGAAGCTAAAATGAGTCAGACTCAACAGAAATGTCCCTAGAGTTGCCAAATTTGAAGTTAACATTTCTCCTCAAAGGGAACCCTTTAAAATCTATAAGGTATCTAGAATCTCTTTTAAAGATCACTTTTCCATTGCCCAAGGAAAACTACTTACTAAATTAATTATCAAATAATTCTGGTAAAACTTAATTCCCACCACCCTATCCACTTATTTATTCTTATTGCTCCCACAATGATCTTTTAAAATTACAAATGTTCAACCATTACTCTCTTCTATTAAAAGTCTTCAGTGACTCCCATTTCCTACAGATAAAGTCCAAATTCTTAAGCATGAAATACCAGCCTTTCCTGGCACACTTACTGCTAAAACTTCCTGCACCCCCGAGTCCTAGCAGCCTGCCATACACCAAATGTTCCATGCTGTTCTATATATTCCTTCCTTGGCTTTTTCTTCTTCCCAAAATGCTTGTTTTTTTATAATCACATCCTATCCTTCTACCTGGCAAACCTATATTCTACCTTTATGAGGCAGCTTAAATGTCTTCCTTTTTGACCCATTGGATAATATCTGGCAGAATTCAAAAGCTCAATAAAAGCTCCTAAATCATATGTAATATTATTTCTTACTGATGTTTGCAATCTGTATGGGTTCTCTTTTATAACAGGTTCTCTTTTATTTGATTTTGCTATGGTTTCTACCATGTGAAGAAAATTCCTATTTTCATAGTTACAAAGTAAATATTTTGGGATGATGTGCTGTTGTTTTTGATGATGCAGTTACCTGCGCTATACTGTGTAACTGGTATCCATTTTCCCTCCTCACTCCAACCTTCTTCCTTCTTTTAAAACAGGAAAAGAAAACCAGATTTTTATCTGATAAGAACCAGATTCTTATCAGGTACAGTGGTGGCAATGAGAAAACAGATACCAAATATTTAAAAGGTCATTTCACATGATCACTTACACTAGCTCTCCACTAGTCTTTTCACCTTCTTATTTCACTATTTCCAAGAATTCATGGGGTGCTTACGTAATTCTAACAGTTACTTAGAGTGAACAACTGTTTTGATAGGTTATTGTTCAAGAATATATAGGAAAAGATGGAGAAAATGCAGGAAACAATTTCATCAGAGGATTAGAATCTTAAAAAAAAAGTAAATGGAATTTCTGGAACTAAATAACACAGTATATGAAATTAGGAACTCAATGAATGGATTTACAGACAATCAAAAAGAGCAGAGGGCTTCCCTGGTAGCGCAGTGGTTGCGAGTCCGCCTGCCGATGCAGGGGACACGGGTTTGTGCCCCGGTCTGGGAAGATCCCACATGCCGCGGAGCGGCTGGGTCCGTGAGCCATGGCCGCTGAGCCTGTGCTTCCGGAGCCGGTGCTCCGCAACGGGAGAGGCCACAACAGTGAGAGGCCCGCGTACCACAAAAAAAAAAAAAAAAAAAAAAGAGCAGACCAAAGGACTAGTGGACTGGAAGACAGGTCAATAGAAAGTGTCCAAATTGAAGTTCAGAGAGATGAAAGTCAGGAAGTGAGACGCTCAGAGGAAAAAAAATTTGGAAAATTCAGGAAATAATTTATGATGAATAAACCTACAGTTATAGTATCATGATATTTAATAATTTTATATTTCTTATAACTATTCTTTTGTATACACTTAACATTTAATAAAAAGGATAATACAAAACATGCACAGTCCTATCTTTTTCACTTGCCACTCCATATGTACAACACTGAACAATTTTTCCTTCTAGTGAGAAAACTTATAGAATGACATAAAAATTTTTTTTAAAAGAATTAGTTCTAAAACTATGAAAAATACAAAGAAAAATGTTTTCTACAAAACTTCTTAAATTATTTTAGGTTACCTGCAGCTAATACATGCCATGATACCTCATTAAACTATAACTAATACAAATGTTGTCAAAATCAACATACAGAAAATCCCAGTCATAGGAAACACTTCATGCTTCATGAGGTATAATCTAGTGCCTGGGAGAGCATCTTAACTTCAACTGCACACTCCAACTATGTGGATGTCTGTCTAGTGTTTCATTGTATAAAAGACTGAGCGACAATCATTTTTTCTGAACCAAGGGGTCCACATGGGCAAGGCAGAAAAGCAGGACAAGGCCTGGCTAGAAATTCAGGCTGAGATGGCGTGTAAGAGAAGATGATGGTGAAGAAGAAAGTGAGATGTCAACCACAGATGACCTTCCACGCCATGCAATGAAAATCTCCTTGCTGACTGCAAAAAAATTGATACTGTGACACTACACATACAATACATCCTTGCCAAACTTATACCTCACATTATACACAAAGATCATCAGTAAAGTTTAGGCTTCCCCAGGTATGGGGGAGATGCCAGTGACAGAGGGAGGTGTGGCCTTTGAAACCTTGTGTCCTACTCAACATTATGACTTTGCTGATCACTGCATCAGATTTTAAGATGGATCACTCATGATACCATGGAAGATACATTAGAGGGGATAAGGCTGGATACAGGTAAATTCCTCATGAAACTAATCCAGGAGGTGGGTTGATTGAAAAGAAGGGGAAATTTTGAAAATTACTTAAGAAATAAAAGATTGTTGGGCTTGGCTGTGTGAGATGAGCAAAAAGAAAAAGTTCTTTTAACCATTAGATAATATAGGTACAGTACCTTGGGCTTTCCAGAGTCTATGAAAAGGTATAAAATATGAAAAAAAAGGTGTGGCTCCAAAACATAAAAGGAAATCTAAAGTTAATTTCAAAAGCAATTTATATTTTAAAAAACGAAGTTAACAGCAAAATATATATATTTGATATGGGATATAGTGTTTGATATGGTGTAAGATGGAGGCCTCTAAATGAATAAGGCCAGGCCTACAAACATCTTAAAATAGAACTAAGAGAAAAGAAAAATGATGTCTTGCTTTTGGTCTTGTGAACTGGCTAAGTAACAGTGTCACCAGCTATTAAAGGGATACAGGTGTTACAGCATGTTTGGGAGGAAAACTGATGAGTTCAGTTTTGGACATACTGTGAGGCTGAGGTGACTATGGAACAACTTGAAATCAAGGACTTATTCCTAATTTTAGGGCCTCTGTTTAACACAGTAAATGCATAATAAACACTGATGGCTGTAAATTCAAACTGCCTCCCTACCCCAGTGGATCATGCATTCTGTTAAAAACAGACTGATGTTAACTGGGAGAATCATTAGTTGAAATGGGGAATATCAGATGAGATTAATAGATATATCAATACAACTTCTATTTCACATTCTGTTTAACACTTCCCTGCCATACATCTAGTTCAAAACAAAGAAAATCATACTTCAGCATGTAAATTACTCACGATGCGTACTCACAAATTCCCTACCTCCACTACAAGCCCTTTTACTCACTATTTCTTTTCCATGTAAAAACTTTATGATGATTTTCAAAAACAAAAGGAAAGCTGCATGTTACCCCAGACCTATACATTAAAAGCACTCTCATCAAACCCATGTTGCTCTATTCTTCAATGCAATTCTAGGATTTCCTGGGCCAAAGTGGACAATGAGTGATTATAAAGTCATGAGTAACAGGAGAGAGGGTGAGAGGGTGGGAATGAGGAAGAGTTTGGAAGATCTGGGTGCTACTTTTCTTCACATTGAATCCTTGGCCCTAGGGCGTTTGCTGGTGTTATTCAGTAAAAAACAGCGTGATAACCACATTATGAGGCGATGTAGTATGATAGAAAGTACCTGAAGTTTGCAATGAGGCAAAACTGAGTTAAAATTCCAGTGATCTCAGAAGAAGGTGGGGAGACGGCAACAAAGGGAAAAGGAAGAGAGTATACTGATTGCTTTCTTTCTTTTCACCTCACCTCCTTCTTGCTTACTTTGGCCCACTAGCCTGTACATCAAGGCTTATCTACCCCAGACACTCAGATGACCACCTATTTGGATATGTGGTATTGTAGAATCCTAGAATTATAAAATGTTAGGAACAGAAAGATGAAGCAGCTGGCTTCAAGAATACCTGTGATTTGCTCCAAATTAGTCGTCTAGCTCATTTAGTGGCAAAATGAATATGTATTTAAATTCTCAGCCCAGATTTTTTCCCCTATATACCGAAATTTAAACCTGAAAAAGCAACATAATTAAGTAATTGAAGGGAGATTTACGCTTCATAATTTTCCATAAAAGCAGATTTCCATGAACTCCTGTTAACAAGTTCTATTGTCCAAGTATGCTATTGATTCAGAACTCAGCATGAAGAAATACTGAATTATACCATTCTTTTGCCAGAAAGATTAACAATAAATCTGGTGGATGGGAGTAAGAACAGTCCCTGCTCACTCACCTAGGCATAAGTGATTGGAGAAGGAGTTGGACGTGGTCATATCAGAGTCCTAAGCAATAATATTACCTTTCTCTTCTCTCTCTGTGGCTACCAAAAGAAATGTTATTTCTTTGACCTCTTTCTTCAAAGTTTCTACTTTTAAATCTTTTCCAAACAATGCATAAATGAATGCATGAATGAACAAATGAAGGAATGAACAAAGACAATGGGTAATTATTCCAAGCCTCTAGAGAGGCAGCAATGTAGAGTGATTAAGAGCATAGACTCTGAAGCCAAATTGTCTGGGTTCAAATACCAGCTACACGAATTATTAAATGTATAACCTTGGCCAAGTTATTCAACCTCTGGGTCCTCTGTTTCCTTATCTGTAAAGTGGAGATAGAAATTGTACACACATCCTAGACCTGTTGTGAAGATTAAATGAGGTTAGAGTCCTGGCAGGAGGTTAGCCCAATGGATAAGTGTGCTATTGTATTACTGTTCTGTTATTATTGCAGTGTTAATGGAATTACTTGTTTCTGGCCACTGTGCTATAAGCTAAGAACAGGCAAAATACTAGGCAAAGTTCAGTAGATAGGAAAGAGTCAGGAGTTCCCAAGGAAAGCTGCTTGAACCAAAAGCCAACCCAAGAGAAATGACATCGGCTTTAATTTTACGAGTTACAAAGGTCTTTTCTCTTTAGTTCCTTTTCTTATTCAAGAAATAGATGGGAGCTGATACAGCAGGACAGATGGGAGGGAATGGGTAAGATGAAACAGAAGAAAGCAGCTACAATAAAAATGCCTTAAAAGTTTTTCAGTTCTTAATTACTGAGTCTACCATTCATGAGGAACTTTTAAGAGTCTCAAAGCTATTAAAATGGTAATTAGGTCCCAAGAAAACAAGAACCAATTCAATTACATGCTGGATGCTTTTAAAATTTAAAGCCCTCTATTAAGAGGGTTTTAAAGGAGGCACAGTTATAATTACAGGTCCATGACCAACCTTAAAGCCAAAGTGTAGGTTCCTGGCTGGCGCTGGCTCTCCCGAATGAGGTAGCTCCCCTCAGCTACACTCAAGAGCTGGTCTGCCGCTTCTCGGGAGATCATGCCATGAAACCTAAGAAACAAAGTCAATTCAGAAACTGCATGCTTTCCACCTTTTTCAATAAAACAAGATAAAACAAAACCTCCCACCTTCTCTTGTTGTTTTCTAGACAAAGTACTGCCATAAAATTGAAGGGGAGCAGTTGGGTTTAACTATGCTTGTGTTTCTCTGGGCCTGGCCCAGGGCCAGCTTCTCTGTGGTGACAAGAACAGCACCGAAGTAGCTCTCCAATCCATTTAACAATCACAGAATCAAAATTCACATCCATCTACGGAAGACCAACCACCTCTCTCAAGAGGACAATTCCCTTCTTATGTAGCTGCCTGACCATATGGACATGCTAAAAAACACTCAGCAATGTGTCCCACTTCCTTTCTTCACACCAGTGGCATTGCTCCAAAAATTTTGGCTCAGAGTCTATGTTGGCAATTTTCCAGGTACCCTGGGTTGCCCTTAATTGGCATGATTGCTCAATAATGTGCATAATCTGCATCACTGCATACTCAAGCCAAAAGCAAACAACTGTAATACTTGCTTTCACTCCCTGATAAAACCCTATTTTTGATTAACAGAGAAAAAAGGAGGAAGAAGAGTAAACAAAAATAACACACTCCTTATACAAACACAGTAGATTCACCTATAACATTCTGACATAAAACACTGAAAAATTAAAAAACATCAGTGGTAACTAATGATTAACATTAAAAATATAAAACCACCTTATATTCGTATGGTGATGTTCAGTTTATAAAGAACTTACACATATATTATGTCCTTTCATTAACTCAAAGAAAACTGAATTGAACACCTGCTCACATGAGACCATAGCTTTTAAAGGTACAAAAAACCCAACAGTCCCTTGAATTTGGAATGATATTTTGAAAAGGCCCTGAAATGGCACCTTAATAATTTAAGAACTTTACGAGGGTTCAAGTGGCAACTTTTTGAAATTTTTCTCATGGGAAAGGTTCGGCCTTTCTCAATTTAAGTCTTAAAGCAGTTTGTAGTACATACGCTCAAATCATGACAATAAGAACAAGGAGGTTTAACAATGGGCTCCTAGAATTTCTTATCTCCTTAAATTCCTCAATCTTTCAGAACCAGGTCCAGTCTGATTCTGTAAGAGTAAGAAGATAGTAACCTATCTGTGGTAATAATACATATATTAGATTAGCACATTGGTATATTATTTTAAGTTTACATGACACCAACTAATAAAGTTAGTAAAATTTAATATCTCCTTGTTTTTAAAAACCCAATTAATTCAGAAGAAAATCTCATTCAAGGAAATAAATTTTGGAATAAAACTTGATGGTGGTATTTAAAGACTCTTAAAACTATTCATACCAGCTGACCCAAAATTTCCACCCCAGAAAAAGATTAATGCACTAAGATATTTCTTACGGTGTTACTTTTAATACTATCGTTTAAAGTCAACCTATATGCCAAAAGCAGAGAAATGACTAAATTATGGTATAACCATAAAGAACACCAGTGGTTCCCCTCAACCCCTAAGTACCTAGGTTCTACACAAAAGAGTCCTGAAAACTTAAACAGAATTTTAGATAATTTAAAAATATTTGTTATGTACATTACTGTTTATCTGATATGATCTTCAGCCATGAAAAACAAATGATTTTATTTGGGGAATGATGGGATTATAGGTGATTTTTTTTTTTTTTTTTTTTTTTTTTTGCGGTGGGTGG
>NC_041215.1:80201421-80205287 GCF_002837175.3 Physeter macrocephalus
TCCACGGCATGTGGGATCTTCCCGGACAGGGGCACAAACCCGTGTCCCCTGCATCGGCAGGCGGATTCTCAACCACTGCGCCACCAGGGAAGCCCTATAGGTGATTTTAATTCTTTTCCTTGAAGGGTTATATTTCTATTTTTTTTAATAATCAGAAGAATTAAGGACTTTAAAAATTATTACATTTTTCATAAAATAGAAAAATGCTCATTATTAATATTAAATGGAAAAATCAGGCTACAAAAAGTATATGTATAATAACTCAATTTTGTAAAAACCATTAAGAAAATAGATCTTCAGAAGATAATACTTCAAACTGTTAACACTAGTTATTGCTGGGTAGCATGAATTTACTTACAGAAAATTTGGAAAATAAAAGTATAAATGTAGAATAAACCACCCATACCTTACTACATGCATACATGTATGTATATGTATCTATATGCTTAATAAACACATACAATCAAATATATACTTTTCCTCATATATATACATCTAGCATTATTTATTTACATATATGGCTTGCATCTTTATTTTAACATTATCACGTACACATTTTCCCATGCTATTTTCTTCTCTACATTTATCTTTATTTTCTATATTTTCACCAACTACAACAATTACATTTACAATCAGAAAAATAATTTAACTCATTCAAACTTGAATACCTCCTTCCTCTTGCTTTTATTTTTCTACTAAAAGCATCCATTTACCTGTCTCTCTTATATATTCCAATCTACAAAATGTTTTCTGATAATCCATACTTACTCTCTTCCGTAATACTTTGGTCTATTTTCTACCTATTGGGAAAGAGAAAAAAGGATATTTGTGAAAATGGAAATGTTCAGAACATAACTCAACATCCTGAATATGTGACAAACTAAAGCATATATTAAGAAAAAGAATTAGAATAAGATTAGAAAAATCAGAGTCTGGGGTCCCAGTCCTATCAGCAGATTGACTGTGCCATTTGGACTGGTCACTTCATCTCTCAGACCTTTTTCTTATCTATAAAACACTGTGTGTGTAAAAAGAGTCAGACTAAATTATCTTTCATTTCTAGGATTTTATGAATCTGAAAAAATACTTACATCACTTTATCCAAAAGGTAAAATGAAACATCCAAAAACTTAATGCCACGATTGTGTTAGAACAGATTGTGGCTTTCTCTCCCATCCTCTCCCTTCCTGTTACACCATATTCTCCATTCTGTTAACATCTCCATATAATCTTGCCCTTCTGTTCTCCCATCAGCTCTTCCCTCACCACAGTTTATCTCCCCTAGCTTTTCATGGCTGGTGTGCTCATTGTACCTAAAGAAAGGTCCAGGAGAATAGATCTAAGGAATTTTTACTAGGGTAGACTTAAAATATTTGCCCTGTTCATTCAAGAAACATTTATTTAGTGGCAAATAAGTGATAAGCATTGTCCTACCTGTAATATGACAAAAATAGTCATTATTCTTTTGAGACTTTCTAATGATGAGAGACAGACAACAAATAAGTTTAAAGAAATAAAACAAACAAGAAAATAGGAAGTAGTGATAAGTGCTGTAATGAAAATAAGAATGAGTAACAGAAAAGTGAAGACTAACGAGGTATTTAAGTTGGATGGTCAGGAAAGACCTCTCTGAGATGACATTTAAACTAGGTCCTGAGAGGAATGGAATAAGCTTTCCCGAGGAGGTACCTGGGTGACACCATGGACTACATTTATTGAGTGTGTGCTTTGTGCTATAATTACATTTGGAGACCATTTAATCCTTGCAATGAGATGAATTATTCTACTGCATCCTCATTAAGATAGTATTATCATTCTCATTTTATTGATGAAGAAAACTGAGAATCAGAGAGGTTAGAGAACTTGTTCAAGGTTTCTTGGTAGAGCCTAAGGTAAAACTGGGATTCTTACTCAGGAATAGCAAGAAGGGCCCAAACCCTTTGTCTATTTGACACTGACTCATCTGAATTAGTTAAATATGGCAGTTCCCAAAGCTAAACTCAAAGTCTATCCTTTCAGTGACTGTCTTCCCTTCACCTCTACACAGAGCCTGACTACCAAGTCTAGGTTACCTATCCATGGGTCATCAAGGTCTGGTACTGTTTCAGCAAACTTGAGATATTTATTCATCTTGGATAAATAAATTTTGTATTTCAATGAAATGCATGATATATAGCATACACTGCTGGCTTATGTAGCCCAGATCATTATCTTTGAGCTATTTTGGAACTCTATAAGATGTAGGTAACTGATACACACACACATACACACATACACACACACACACACACACACACACACACTTTTCCTGTGTGGTAGTGGTTTAATTGACTTCTTCTCTACCCCTTCTCAGGGGAAAAACAGGTTTTGTCTTTAACTACAATTCACCTCAACATTCCTTGAATCCCTATAAATATATGCTATTTTGACTTTTCCCTTTGAACTGATTATTAACATCTGCCTGGTTTCCTCATATCACATGAGAAAATACATTTTTATGGCGGGGGTGGCTGTGTCGAGTCTTCGTTGCAGCTCACGGGCTTCTCTCGTGTTGTGGTGAGAAAATACATTTTTAGCACATGTTCATCTTCATTTCTGTAGGAGAGACACGATTTTACCTCTTCCTGAACATTATATTTAAATAATACTTTACCCTTCAGGAATCTTCTGTTGTCTGCTGGGGTTGTAGTCAGGTTATTTATATTCTCAAAGTAAATTCCACCTGATTTGGGCCTGTTGCATAAATTCTCTGCTCATAAAACTCAGTGTACTAAAAAAATACCAGTTGGTCCCTATAGCTACAGAGGGATGGCTATTCTATTTTTAGGTCCAGAGCTTATTAGAGTAGGGTCATGCATCTACTTTTGTTTGAAAGCAAACTTTTGCTTTTGAGAAAAAAATTCAATGTTTAGGTCTTAAATAATTAATTTACGGTTCTACAGTATTATATGATGAAATGTTATCCAGAAGAACAATTCTGCAGTGTCTATTCAAACTAAAAATGTGCAAACCCTCAGTATTTACTGTAGAGGAACACTCACACATGTACACATGAAAACATATATAAGAATGTTCACTGAAGCACTGTTCACAGTCATTTTAAAAATGGAAGTAAATATACACCAATAGGGGAATAACTAAACTGCTTTATAGTATAAATAACATGCATGGTTTTAAGGAATGATGTAGAACTACAGGAAGTAACATGAAGAGGTCACCAAGACAAACTATTGAATAGTATAGTTAAAAGCTATAAAATAAGTAATACAGTATGACACCACTTAGGAAAAGCACATGCACATGCAATAATATATATTTATAGCACAGAGAGATATCTGGAAAAATATATACCAAATTCAAATGGTACCTATAGGAAGCTGGGAGGTAAATGAACTGAGGGGCCCAAGGGAAAAGCAAAAAAGGGACTTTAGTAGTGTCTGTAAAAAAATTTTTTTAATAAAGAACGTCACCTTTAAAAAAACAAATCAACATTAACTTCTAAATGCAAATAAATAAGGAAACAGAAACTTTAAATGACACAGTAGACCAGATAGATTTAATTGATATTTATAGGACATTCCATGCAAAAACAGAAGATTACACTTTCTTCTCAAGTGCGCATGGAACATTCTCCAGGATATGTCACATCTTGGATCACAAATCAAGCCTCAGTAAATTTAAGACAATTGAAATCATATCAAGCATCTTTTCTGACCACAACACTATGAGATTAGAAATGAATTAAAGGGAAAAAAACACAAACACATGGAGGCTAAACAATACACTACTAAATAACCAAGAGATCACTGAAGAAATCAAAGAGGAAATCAAAAAATACCTAGAGACAAATGACAATGAAAACACGA
>NC_041215.1:80206104-80207252 GCF_002837175.3 Physeter macrocephalus
AAACAGAATCCAACAACACATTAAAAGGATTGTACACCGTGATCAATTGGGATTTATCCCAGGGATGCAAGGATTCTTCAATATATGCAAATCAATCAATGTGATACACCATATTAACAAATTGAAGAATAAAAACCATATGATCATCTCAATAGATGCAGAAAAAGCTTTTGACAAAATTCAACACCCATTTATGATAAAAACTCTCCAGAAAGTGGTCATAGAGGGAACCTACCTCAACATAATAAAGGCCATATACGACAAACCCACAGCAAACATCATTCTCGATAGAGAAAAACTGAAAGCATTTCCTCTAAGATCAGGAACAAGACAACAATGTCCACTCTCGTCACTATTATTCAACATAGTTTTGGAAGTCCTAGCCACGGCAGTCAGAGAAGAAAAAGAAATAAAAGGAATACAAATTGGAAAAGAAGAAGTAAAACGGTCACTGTTTAAAGATAACATGATACTATACCAAGAGAATCTTAAAGATGCCACCAGAAAACTCCTAGAGCTAATCAATGAATTTGGTAAAGTTGCAGGATACAAAATTAATGCAGAGAAATCTCTTGTATTCCTATACACTAATGATGAAAAATCTGAAAGAGAAATTAAGGAAACACTCCCATTTACCATTGCACAAAAAGAATAAAATACCTAGGAATAAACCTACCTAGGAAGACAAAAGACCTGTATGCAGAAAACTATAAGACATTGATGAAAGAAATTAAAGATGACACCAACAGATGGAGAGATATACCATGTTCTTGGAGTGGAAGAATCAATATTGTGAAAATGACTATACTACACAAAACAATCTACAGATTCAATGCAACTCCTATCAAATTACCAATGGCCTTTTTTACAGAACTTGAACAATATATCTTAAAATTTGTATGGATACACTAAAGACCCTGAATAGCCACAGCAGTCTTGAGGGAAAAAACGGAGCTGGAGGAATCAGACTCCTTGACTTCAGACTATACTACAAAGCTACAGTAATCAAGACAATATGGTACTGGCACAAAAACAGAAACATAGATCAATGGAACATGATAGAAGGCCCAGAGATAAACCCACGCACCTACGGTCAACTAATCTATGACAAAGGAGGCAAAGATATACAATGGAGAAAAGACAGTCTC
>NC_041215.1:80208156-80223312 GCF_002837175.3 Physeter macrocephalus
GGAGTGGGGTGGGGGATGAATTGGGAGATTGGGATTAACATGTATACACTGATGTGTATAAAATTGATGACTAATAAGGACCTGCTGTATAAAAAAAAGTGCCTTCTTGATAAAATGTTTAAAATTTTTTAAAAAATTAAAAATATAATTAGTAACATGAAACACTTTATAATTACTGAGGAGAGACTGCCTACAAAAGCCTTTAGATTCAGAAAAATCTTTGATTTAAGAGCATCTTGAAGTGAACACAGAGAACTTTTAATACAGAAACAAGATAAGGCAGAGATTATTTTAATGATGTAGTTTCATGATAGATTATCTTTCTGTAATACTAATCATAGAATTGCTTTAAAGCGCTGCAACAGTTATGGATCTCCCCAAATGCCTGGCAGGATGCCTTTATGCACTCATTTACTAAAGGTAGCTTTTGGACCTTAAAGCATCCTTCAGAAATATTAATTTCTAGTTATTTTAGATAACTCTCTTAGAAGATTCTGCTGTCTTTCACCAGTATTCTTATCAAGTAAAATAAAATGTAAAGTTAAGTTTATCTAAGAGACCAGGAACAGAACAGAATTAAATGAACTGGCACTAGAAGAGAGGAAAGGAAACAGGAAAGGACCCAGTTTCAGACAAGTGATTATGATTCAGGTCTTTGCCAACTCTCTCACTAACGTATTTGGTTGTGATTGGTATGTCTATTCTGGAAAACGATGCTTAGGAGTAACTCATTTTGTAGCTTGAGAAGAGAAATTTAGGTGCAGCGTCAAGTTTCTGAAGGTTGAAGTTTAAGTTTCCTAAGGTTGTTATATGGGGAAGGATTTGATTGATTCTGCAAAAGTCCAAGGACAAAACTAGAATTGAAACTAGAAGGTTCAGAGAGAGAGCATTTAATACAGCTGAAGAACAAACCTTCTTTCAGCTAGAGCTCTTGGAAGACAGAATGGCTGCAACGAAGTCATTTATTCCCCTGGAAGGCACAAAGCTATCTCAGTGATACGGTATAGAGGTTGGACTGGATGGTCTCTTAAAACATCCTATGATTCCACTGAAATAGGACCTTTGACAAACTATTGGTATTCAAGCTTCTAAACTTGTCCTATACAAATCATAGCCCTCAATACATGACAGTTGACAATTTGATAGTTCTCTGAAACAGAGAAAATGGTGGATCATCATAGTGAACTAAGACATGATTAAGAAATGTAATGGAAAAACACGAGTCCATTTCTACTAATCATCTCTCTTTATGCCCATGAATAAAGAGCTCATCTTAGTTCAAAGATGAATATTTGAGAGGATGAGTAAAGTGAAGTCATCAGAACCTGTACGGGTGGAAAATGACAAGCATTTCTAGCAGACAAGGATGAATGAAGAAGAAAAACTTCAATTTGCTAATAAGCAGATAAAGTAGTAGCACAAGTAACTACCTAAAGCAAAATCAGCAATGTAGAAGCTTAGTTGAACAATCTCTCCTCAGAAACTCCTTGGAACTTTCTTTTTAACTCTCTCAGGAATAACTCAAAAGTCAAATTTATTTGTCAAAACATCTTCAAGATGTTATTTTTTGCAACATCATAACTAAAGACTTGCAGTGCTAAACATATACCAGTCTCAGCAGCAGTGGGCAACACAGTAGAATCTTCTGTGAGAGATGAGTAAAGGGCCAAATGGAGTCTGGTTTCTGTGCTGCCTCAGTACCTAGCTGGTGATGACTCACCTGTGGGAGGGCTGAGTCTACTCCAGGTCTCCCTCCAGGAGATTACTCCATACTAGGGCATGCATGAAGTATCCCCTTTTTTCAAAGATTTTAAAGAAAAGTGTGCTGACTTAACATCTCTGTAGGTCAGAATCATTTGTGGGCTTCCTATACATACAGATTTCTGAGCTCCATTACCAAAGATCATACTTCAAAAGGTCTGAGAAGGGGCCTGAACACATGTATTTTTTTAAAGGATCTAGAGGTGATTCTGATGCCCTTACAGGATTGAGAAGGAGTGGTTAAGGAGGTAGGTGCGGGGGGGCGGGGGGAGGTAATCTCAGGACTTCCCTGGTGGCGCAGTGGTTAAGAATCTGCCTGCCAATGCAGGGGACATGGGTTCGAGCCCTGGTCCAGGATGATCCCACATGCCTCGGTCAGAGCAACTAAGCCCATGTGCCACAACTACTGAGCCTGTGCTCTAGAGCCCACGAGCCACAACTAATGAGCCTGCATGCCACAACTACTGAGCCCTCACGCTGCAAATACTGAAGCCTGTGTGCCTAGAGCCCATGCTCCACAACAAGAGAAGCCACCACAATGAGAAGCCGGCACACCGCAATGAAGAGTAGCCTCTCGCTCACCTCAACTAGAGAAAGCCTGTATGCAGCAACGAAGACCCAATGCAGCCAAAAATAAATAAATAAAAGGTAATCTCATGAAATCCCTGCCTAATTTTGTAAATTCATTCCTTTGTGACTATGTGCTTTCAGAGTTATTCAATGTTTTTTTAAACCAGCTGTCACAATAACAAAATCCATTTCAACATTTTTTTAAACAACGAAGATGCAATTCTTTTCAACAGTATATCATAAGAAAGTTACCACGACTTTATATTACCTAATATATAGTCCACATTCAAATTTCTCCAATTGTACCCAGAATGTATAGCTTTAAAAAAAAAACCATATATATATATATATATATATATACACACACACACACACACACACACACATATATGTATAAAACCAGGACTCTATCGAGGTGTATGCATTGCATTTTGTTGGCATGCCTCTTTACTCTTCTTTACTTTAGAAAGGTCCCACAACTGTTATTTCTTTTATGAAAATGAAATTATTTTAAAGCCCAGCTGTCTTATAGAATGTACACATTCTGGATTGGACTGACTTATACTTCATAAACAGATGTAAGCTAAACATTTTAGGCAGAAATACTACATAAATGATGTTGTGTATGTTTCATTGCATCATTTAGGAGACACGTGTCAGTCTGTCCCATTGCAGGTAATGCTAAATGTGATCACCTGACTAAAGGTGTGACTGTTAGACCTCTCCACTATAAAGATGTATTTTTCTCTTTGCAATTCATAAATAATTAAGACCATGTGATTATTCTGTTTATCTACAACCTTTTATTCAATGTTTTAACGTCCAGTGATGATCCTTGCCTGACTCAATTATCAGTGCAAATCATTATCATTCTTTCTACATTTTTAGGCACTAGTGCTTGCTGGAAAGAACAATTTTCTCCCCTTTCTTTTCCCTCTTTGTATTGGGATAGGTTTTTTTGTAAGTATCATTACAGACTTACACATTCTTTTTTCATTCAATGTGTTGTAATTAATTACTATCATTATTCTTTTTGATGTCAAATTGTCCCAAATTTTGCTTTTGGGAACTCTTCAAGTGGGCTCCTATGTGTTTTTGACACATCCTCATCCATTTTTGAGCCCTTCTTGCTTTCTGACATAAGATGTTCCTGGACCTCTCTGCCCCATATTCTACAATCAGGAATTTCTCTAAGGAGCACTGGCTCCTTTTAGTAGGAAACGGTATTTGGAAACTAAAATTTGGGCACTGGGTTTATTCGTTCTTACTGGGGCATCACTGCTTCTAAGCCCTTTTCATAAACTGAGATGGAAAATACATTTTTAAAAATCTGTGATGTCATAGGTATTTATTAATACCTCCAATTCAAATTCAATACCACAGTGTGCCTCTCAATTTCCCCCATTCCATATTAATATCTCCTAAAAACCTTGGTTCCCCAAAATCCAATATAATTACTTATTTGCTCTATCCTATAATACAACAAAATAACTGCAGAATTTCTAAACAAGTACCACTAACAACAACAAATCTAATAACTATAGTTAAAAGATCTTTTTGTAGGTTATGGATCTTAGAATATTTCCCTCTATGTTTGTATAGCCAAAATAATATGTTTAAAAACTACTTAAATTAATTTTGGCTGATTATGTTATGAATTTGTTAGGTTCATTTGTTTCTATTTGTATTCAATTTTAGGGTTTTTAAAATCATTTTTATTTAATTTGGTTATTTGAATATGTGAAACACTTGCATAGTTCAAATGTCAAAACTATATAAAAACACACCCTCAGAGGAATCTCACTTCCATCCTTATCCCCTCTACATTGCTCCTCACCCACTCCTTATGGAAAACTATTTCACTCGTATCTGGGTTAACTCTCCTGTGTTTCTCTTTTGCAAAAGTAAGCTTTATTTTTCTCTTATTTTCCCTTCTTTATTACTAAAAAGGGACCATAATTACTATATATACATTTTGCATATGGAAATCATTCCACATCAGCTCATAGAAATCTTCCTTATTCTTTTTAGTATTATAATTTACTCAATCAGTCGCCTATGAGCATTTACATTTTTTCCAATATTCTGCTATTAAAAATAACCCTACAATGAAAAACTTTGAGCACATGCTATTCCATATTTGTACAGGCAATTCATCAGAGTAAATCTCTAGAATTTGGACTGGTAGGTCAAAGGGTAAATGCAGATGTTAGATATTACAAAACTCTCATAAAGTTGTAGCATTTCACATTCCCATCAGCAATATATGCTTGCCTATTTCCTCACAGGTTTACCAGCTAAGGAGTATATTCTATGTTTTTGAACTTTTGCCAATCTGAAAAGTGAAAATTTTCACTGTGTATTTTAATTTGCATTTCTATTATTAATGAAGTTGAACATCTTTTCATATACTGTCACGTCATATATGTCATATCTCTTTTGGTGAACTGTCATGATTTTGCTTTTGACTTTTGCTTTTTAAAATCATGATTTAAATCTTTTTTAAATGGAAAAATTACTTCAATAATGCTACAATGATGCCTTCAAACTCTGTTTTAAAAAGTAAAGAATAAAACACTAAAAAATGGAAGAATGTATAAATTCACTGAAAAGAATACTAACATCACTTAAAACTATACTGTCTTATTCTATCCTGTGTTCCAAACAGTCCATTAAAAAGTGGTAGTTATTTCAAGTGAGAAGAATGTTAAGAAAAATGCATTCAAGTTACAATTTTATGATGCTAAGTAGCGTCAAAAGTTAATCCCACAAATAACCATGTCACTGAGGAAGGTCAAAGTTTGGGAAACAAATGATTGAGAGACATTTCGTTGTAATGGTTTCATTACACCCACCTCATTAGTACAGGTAATTCTCCGAGGATGAGGGGCTTCTTGTTGCAGTTGATACACTGGGAAGTTAGAAAATAAAACATGTCAGTTTCCCTTATGTAGAACATCTGAATATATTAGGAATCAAAACCTGCCTGCTTTTTTATGTTCAAAAGAAAACTGTGGTACGGTCCTATTTGTTATTAAATTAAATTTTGCTATGAAGCAAAGAAAGTAAACCAAACTAAATTTAGTGAAAGCCCAGGAGCAAACACAAATAAGAAAATCATAATCCACAGAAGTGTTATAACAAATCAGTATTGGATATTTGGCTCTGTTCTCCAAAATCTGGTCATTTATTTTCCCCAATTTTTGTGGATATATTACATAAAGCATGCCTGTGTTATAAACAAATACTAGTTGTATATTTTAAAAGTACATTATTAAGTGTCAAACTTGAAACTAAAATTAGGATTTATAGGCTAGATGTAACACATACACTGTTTTTCTCCCCTATTTATACTGTGAACATCTATCTTCAAAGATGATCTCCCCTAGAAACAAAATTTCTGAGGCAAAGTTACCACCACTTATTCAACTAGGGTAAATGCAGCAAAAGAGAGAATTCAGACACTTATATAGCTTGCCAGAGGACAATTTTTAGGGTATCTGAAAATGGATTGGTGAAAATTATACCAATACCATGTCCTTCTAAGACTCACTTCAGGCTTCTTGACTTAAAGAAAAAATGAATAGAACGTGTAGTTATCAGAGAAAAGTGTGTTTATGTAGGTCTAAGTTTATGTCTTGGAGAAAATCTGTTTTCTATTTCTACACATATAATCACATATAACTGAATTTAATACTGTATTTAAATACATAGACATTTGGTCAATATAACATCAAACTACCCAGCATCTGGGGTTGTCAGACAATGTATGGCTCACATTTCAACTGCCATTATATAGACTCCACCTCTGATCATATTCATTCATATATACTATAAGGACATATATAAACATATACAACTAGACTATGTATATATATATATATGTGTGTGTGTATACATACACTAAATATACTGAGAACATACACAGATACACATCACTGTTCTGTATTGCTATGTAAAGGCAACAGAGTATTGCAGTTGCAAATATGAACTCCTGAACCAGACCACCTGGGGTCTGAACACTGGGGCTCTGCCTCTAACAATGCATACTGAGCCTCAGCTTTCATCATTTAAAAATGGGGATAATAATAGTTTCTACTTCATAGATTACTGAAAGGATTAAATACTATATGTGAAACACTCAAAATAGTCCCTGGCACATGGTAAACACTCAATAAAGATTAGCTATTATTATATGTAGGTGACTGATACTAATACATAAAATTTTTTACAATAATATTTGGGTACCAGGATGCATCTACAGTTCATCACCAAAACATAACAACATCGTAATGCTATAATTTAAAAGGTGCTAAGAAGATACAGCTTTATTGTTTAAGAATCAAAAAATAAACAAAACACTTCTCATTTAATAATGTTTGAAATCTACTGAGAGAAATGTATTCCTTTGCCTTATCCTCCTGGTTGCAAAAATCCCTAAGAGACGTTAACATATTAAAATGTTTTAGATACCCATATTTTACTGTGAGAGTTAGTTTTTCAAAAATACTACTGTGAATATATTTTTATGGATTAAAGAGATGATACGAAGGGAATAATTTTGAGATGGGGAAGGGAAGAAAGCAAGCACTGAAACTAAATTTGTCTGGCCCTGATAGTGAGAGCACATGTGTACCACACAGAGATATTTGTAAATCTCCATCCTCCCAAGAGAACCAAATCATGATATGCAAAAAGGTCCATCCTTCAGGTCCATTCCTCCCTGTTGGTAACTATAACTCTAAGGTGTGAAAATTCAGTTCACATTTCTGTTTTGACCAGCAATTCTCAAAAGATCAATTGTTTCCCTTTGTCAAGCAAATGCTTTGGAAAGTAGGGTCATCTACAGAAACTGAATTACGAAAACTGAATGGTGGTCAAGAAGGACATTAAAAGTTACTACAGAAAGTAAAATGTTGATTTTGATTCAAAGCACAAATACTGTAGTATCTGGTTATCATCAAAAATGCATTTACCTATTCAGCAAGCAAATATTAAGATAAACCAGTATGAAAAAAAGAGTGAAATATCATCACTGAGAATTTCACCCTTTGTTTTAATCAGACTTTCAAAGAGTATAGTTCTATTTCATGGAGAGGAGTAATTTTTAGACAAATGCCTCCTTATGGCTACCCAATGGTTAGTCTATCTTTAAGACTCATTTTTAATAAAAATATATATGAAGGGAGGGCCTTTGGATATTGTATAACTGAATATAACATATGAATTCAGGGAATACCCATCAAAAGGATCATTAAAAAATCATACATTGTAATAAAGAGTAATTAATTCAGGCCCTTCTCAATTTAGAGTTTTTTGGTCATTTAAACCAGAACTCAGCTGAAAATTTAAATTGCACAATCATTAAATGATTCACCAAAAATTAAGAGCTAACTTCAAGACGAGAAGACATATGATTAAAGTACTCAACATTTTTCAATCACCTTAGAAGTGTCAATGTTTATGTACTTATTAATGAAATTCTCAGTATCTAGAGACAATACATTGTTAATCAAGTTCAGAGATCACAAGTTGGTATCTTGAGGTCAAAACAGGCTCACATGTGTTGTTTGGTTTGCTGTTTTCCAAATTTAAACTTGTTTTTAACATTTAAAAATTAAGAGATTTAACAACAACAACAAAAGCAAAAGAGAATTCCAGCTTCTCTTGAAAACTTAGAAGATGTGACAACACTGGACTCAGAGTGTTAGATACCCACAGTAAAGGGGAGCTAATTATGAGCTACTCCCTACAAAAAGGGCATCCTCTCTCTGCTTTCTCACAGTCCCCACCTGCCTCACTTGCCTCATTTATTACATGTTTGGCCCCTGGCTTAATTCAAGCAATACATATTAAAAGCAACAAAATTGTACTTGTCTTAAAAGAGTTCTCAACTTAGAATCTTGCTAATTCTATTTAATTATTGGTTTGAACTTGTAAGGTTTTAGAATTATGTTTTCACAAGCTCAACTAAACCAAAATCAGAAAGCACAAGAGAGGCATGGGTAAAATACGTTTCTTATAGAATCACAGTGAAAATAAGTTTCTCATAGAATCACACTGTGAAAAGCTGTTCAGACCCCAACAAGCTAAAGACAGAAAAAAAAAATCCTTAACACGCTGCAACTTTTGACATGAAAATGTAACTGTCCCCTTTAGTTTTTACAGATGTAGTACAGAATAGAAGTGAACAATCAGAACATTCTGAATAGCTTTCATTCTGCTTGTATCTCCTTATGTGGACTGACATACCTGATTTTTTTTAAAATCTCAGTCCATTTAGATTTTATCACCATTTTGAGGAGTATTTTAATTACAAAAATTTAAGTCACAATACAGAGAAGATGACGAATGCATTATGGTTTGTCAGTCCCAAAGACAATCAAACAGAATTTGTTAACTATCAACTCTGATCAAGGCATATGTAGGAAATAAACAAAATGTCATGGCTCAATTATTGAGGGTACTGAGCAGGGCCTACTACTCCAGTAACTTAAAATTTCAGTCACTATTGATGAAATACGGGTGTCACAGGCTTGTCAGTTTAAAAATTTTTTCTTATTAAAATGCACAGACTCTGGGACAGATGAACTTCATTAATAAAGATGAATTTTATTAATAAATACCTTACTGGAGATTATTTACAGCTAGCTAGACATAAAACTATAAAACTGAGTGGTAAAGGCAAAACAAACAAACAAAAAGAAAAAAGAATTCAACCTACATCCCAATATTTTCTAGGATCAGAATTTTGACAAACACATTTAACAATCCAAATGATCATCACAACAATTACTTCAATGTGACAATGTAACTTTTACATGTTTTCTCATTAGTTAAAATTTGCACATATACAAATTCTTAGAAGACAACATCATGATTTCATAAGGAAATTTCACATGACCAGTTTTAAATATGGACCTTTCTGCTTGGTTTTAGCACAGTTTAATCATAAAACTTCCTTGAACTGGAAGTTTTTGCATTTGATGGTCAGAAAATAAAGTCTATTCTAATAATTTCCTCCCTGTTTCTACTGTTAAAATGATGGGGGGTGGCAGTGTTCTTCAGGCACTGAAGTCACTAAAAGAAACTATAAAACTCAGTATTATCACCAAAAAAAAAAAGAAATATGCCATTTTTAAGACAAATGGTAGCTACTATAAGACACAGGAAGATACAGAAAATACAAATTGCATATACCACATTTAGTAATCAATATTCTTCAGGGGGAAAAATCACCACCGTGATTCAATAACAGTCTGAGGTTTTATAAATGCTCTTACATTAAAATGTGCAAGCCACAAATCAGAGCAAAGAGAATAAAGATAAACTGAAAACCAGAAAATGCAGAGAAGAATTTTAAACAGGCTTCCCGCCAATGAGATTATGAGACAAAATCTTTGAGAGGTAAAGAACATCAGTCATTTTTATACATTCTTTGAACTATACTCCCCAGAATCAAAACAGAAGCAGCAGGGGTGGGGGAAAACACATCTATGGCAATATTTTTAGAGACTGTTCATATTTTGCTTACTATAATTAGCCCCCAGTGGCAACCTATTACAATAAACTATCTGTTGCTCTGGGAACATAAAACCAAGTAAGAATCTGAATTGCTGCTCTTTCAGTCAGCAAATTGCAGCAACTTACAAATACCAAAATTCAGAATAACTCAACATTTACAAAGATGCTAATAATCTGTATTTAAAGTACAGGTTTTTTAGGTTGCTTATTTGACTCTATATAGACAACAAACAAAAGTTTACAGTACTGGTTTCTGCAACAGTGCATTCATGGATTTTTAAAAAACAACTCTGATTATATTAACCCTATTTCCATTTTTTAAAATTCTGAAATAGCTTTTACTTGATGCAATAATATTCTCTAGGCAACAAGGAAGGGGAAATAAAGGACTAAGAACCTAGACTCTTCAGAAAAAATTTGTATTCTAATGCCAAGTTTAAAGAACAATATAGATTCAATGTCTCTCTTTTATATTTCGGAAGGCAATTCCTAAAAAAGAAGACCACTTTTTACTCATCTTTTCTAGCAAGATAGCCTCCTGACTTATTATTTATTTATTCCTTTTTTAATATAAAAAACAGGATCTAAGAATATTAGATTCCTTGAATTCTTAGTTAGCTTCTCCTTTCATTAGTTTTATCAGCCACTGTCAACAAGTGGTCTCAAATTCCATAATACGGAATTCCATGTGAGTTCAGAGGGATGAGATGCATTTCTGACATGCAAACCATGACAGACTTTGTGGAAATGCTCCTATTTCCCCAGTTTCTTTTTCTGTGCTAGTCACAAATTCTGTTGTGAATTAATTTTTCAATAATGGACACAAAATGGAATGACTCTTCATATCTAATGTTCCTAATATTTTTATATTACTTATAAAGCACTATAACCCACCCAATTTATTTGTATACTTACAGTAAGATTTCCAAACAGGAGGTCTATATTCATCTGTATCTGAAAGAATAAACATCAAATTAACATTACTGAATACTTACATTTTAAATGAGATATTTTAATCATTAATTCATTTAATACATATTTGTTGAGGTCTATTTGTCCTAGGCATCGTGCTAGGCACTAAAGGGCATTCAAAGGTTTTTTAGTCTTGGTCCTCCCTTCCTTGGAGTACAATTTCACAAAGATGTTTGAAGAAAGTTACTGTATTTATTCAACTGCTTATCACATAAAAACGTCACGCTTAATTTTTACTGCTTTTACAGTCACTGAGGTAATATCAATAATGTCTTTGGGCTTAATTCTATGATCATTCCACTGAAAGATCCCTGAAATCATTGGAACTTTTCTATATTTCCCTCCATCACATTTGGGGGAGTCCAGTGAAACGGGTTTGACTAACATCAAGAGAGAAGAACAGCAAGGTACAGACCTTAGTCCTCATACATCCTGGACAATCAAAACCAGGAAATGAGCAACACTTCAATGTAGGACAGTGTATCTAGGGAGCCACAAAGAACATGAGGTGAACATGTGCTCTCCAGGTCCACTTCCCCTCACTCTGCTTGAATGTGAATTAGGAGACAGTGTGAAGAGGCAGTGGAGAGAGATGGAAATACAAGCTCACGAGGGAGATGGGTGAATCGGAGAAAGGAGAGGGGACAGCGTGGACTGGCTTCTCATCTGTGAAGCACAGCTGAGGAATAATCTTGCCAGCACAAAGCCCTGCCTGCAAGGCCATGTAGCCAAACCAGCAGACACAGCATTTTGGTGTGGAGAGGTGTGGCCAGACACATCACCTGGCTCTGCTGGCATCCAACAGAAACCCACTGAGGAATCCGATCCTACAAATCATGGTCTCCAAGGAGGCAAGAAAACTCCTGGGAAGTTTATTGAGAAGGGTGAGTTCTTGTACAGGTAGCTCACATTAAAATGGTCACAGACTCGAAACATTCAGCCCCCAACTCCCAACCTTTAAAATGCAATCTCACACTTCATTTATGATGTGTTATCATAAACCACACAAATACTTTGAGTCAGAGGGCTACAGTAAGACTACTGATGATAGGCAAAAGAACATAAAAGGGAAATTCTAAGTCATGTAGAAATTGCTTGGCACCCAGGAGAAGTTTTCATATATGTTTTCTCAAAGAATGAATAAAAGATTACATGAATAAATGAATGAAGTAATGCAGCAAATACAGCTGACTCTCATTATCCACAGTAGTTATATTCTACAACGTCACCATAAACACTGAATTAACCAATACTGAACCACTGCACCTGGGGAAACACAAGTTAGGTTCCTGTGAGCCTCTGGTCACAACATTTTCATCAACCAATCAATACATAACTTTGTTTTCTGTGTATTTTTGTTTAAACACACCTTATTTAGTATATACGGTTGATTCATAAACACTGAACTCACAGCCAACTGTACTGTAACTCATGCCTCAATGAAACTTACCTGACACATGTATTTTCTCTGTAAGATAACATCACTGTCTCTTGTACTTAGAAGCACCAGACAGGATTTTGACACTATGCTTAGGGGTCATTTTAAAAAGTAAAATCACCAATAAAAAGCCACAAAAATGCAAGAAGTGTGGCACTAAATAGGCTATGAAAAGAACACTTGTTAACAGTATAAGAGCTAAAACAAAGAAGACAGAGTTGCCTTGCTCAACCTCAGCGGGGAATATTCAGCTCATGCAACTCAATTAGCCACTCTATAAATGTTGGCAAATGACTATGTAAGTGTCACAGGTATTTATTTTAAAAGGGTTACAAATAAATGCTAGCAAGTAAGCAAATCTGCAAACACAAACAGAATCAAGAATAATGAGGACTGTCTGTATATGAATGAGCAATTATTTAGGAAAACTACCAACTCAGGTAAACTCACATAGGAATGATATAACATTAGGATGAAATATGACCTCAGGACAGTGACATATAGATATATACATATTTACTTTGCCAGGGGGTGGGGGTGGGGTGTGTGTATGTTTGGAGGGTTAATTATACTGACATTTATCTTAATAAGTAAATTGAATTAATTGAATTATATATTTTTAATACGAGGAAAAATTTGCCTCTAAGCATTCAAGTCATTTAATGATTTCATTGATGCCATATGGATGCTGTTATATTGCCATTCAATCCTAGGACAGTTCCAGGTTTAACAGGAGAGTGGACGTTCACTCTCCTGGCACTCACCCATATTCATGTGTGTGTCTCAGCCTCCTTGCCAGCGTTCAGACAACCTCCCGACCCACCACGCGGAAGATGGCACGGCACATGCGGCCAGGAAGAGGAAGGGCACTCAACAAGGCTGAGACCCAGTGTAGTAAAGAATTTAACCTTGTGCCCCAGAAGAGGTCTGACTTTTGCCTTCAGCTCCTAGGAGGTAATTTTATTTGTCTGGAAGCCTTGGGCTAGCCAGAGAGTACCAATATGACTTAGGGTGGGGTTTTGGGTCACACAGTGTCAGTCAAGCTGGAGAATGAGATCAACCATGTGGGCCATCAATCATAAAGCCCTCATTAAAAACTCTGAACTCAGGATTGGGAGAGCTTCCTTGGCTGGAAATACTCCATGTGTATCATCACGCATCAATGCTAGAAGAGTATGCATCCTGACTCCACAGAGGATAAGAGAAGCTCTGCATTTTGTACTTCTCTGCCGGACGCTGTTTTATGTGCTTTTCCCTTTGGCTGATTTTAATCTGTATCCTTTCCCTGTAATAAATCATGACTCTCAGTATAACAGTGTTTAGTGAGTTCTGTGAGTCCTTCTAGAGAATCATCGAACCCAAGCGTGATTTGAGGGAACCCCTTCCAACTTGCAGTTGGTGTCAGAAGTGAAAGAAGTGTTTAGGACTGTGCCCTCTCACTTTGCAGTTGGCCCTAACTCCTTGCAAACTCTGTGCAAAGCCTGTACCTATGAGCAGGAGGCCCTGGAGATTGCTTTCACTTTGGAGATGGTAAGAGAGTAAGAGGCTAATAATCAAAGTTCTTTCTCTGGGGGATTGTTCATCTAGTCCTAGATAGGACTTTCTTAGGGGAACATCAACCTTTACTTGCTGTGTGACTTTAGGAAACTTACTACTTCTCTTTTCTTTATCTATAAAATAGAGTAACGATATCATCTAAAATGGGAATAGTAACAACACAGGTTTGTTGTGAGGATTATATTAGGTATCATACATTAAGCACCTTGCACTCAGTAGACCTTTAGTAAATGAGTACCCTCTCCTGCCTTCACCAAAAGCGAATTTAAAAACACAATGAGGGACTTCCCTGGTGGCACAGTGGTTAAAAAATCTGCCTGCCAATGCAGGGGACACGGGTTCGAGCCCTAGTCTGGGAAGATCCCACATGCCGCGGAACAACTAAGCCTGTGCGCCACAACTACTGAGCCCGCGTCACAACTACTGAAGCCCACGCGCCTAGAGCCCGTGCTCCACAACAAGAGAAGCCACCACAATGAGAAGCCTGTGCACCGCAATGAAGAGTAGCTCCCGCTCACCACAACTAGAGAAAGCCCACACGCAGCAACGAAGACCCAACACAGAAATAAATAAATAAATAAATAAATAAATAAATAAATAAATAAATAAATAAATAAATAAATAAATAAATAAATAAATAAATAAATAAATAAATAAATAAATAAATAAATAAATAAATAAATAAATAAATAAATAAATAAATAAATAAATAAATAAATAAATAAATAAATAAATAAATAAATAAATAAATAAATAAATAAATAAATGACATTATTTGAGATGCTACAGATCACAATTCTGTGGCCAAATAAAATGAGTATCTGGCAAATAACCAAGAAATATTGGGATTTAAGTTTGTGTTTCCCTTAATATTAAAACAATTCTAATTATTAGTGACATTTAACAACACAGTCTGGGTTTTAAAAGTCTTTTCCTAGCAATCTATTTTTTTCTGGTGGAAGTGTAAACTGGTGCAACCTCTCTAGAGAACAACTGGCAATACATACCATAAGCCTTAAATGTGTGTAACAGGAATCTGTTAAGGCAGAGATTAAATGATATGCTCTTTGAAAGGGAACGTTTAAAAATTATGACAGTCTCTCTTATGTTTAGGGGTGGAGACCCTAGGTCACCTTGGTATGGGCCATTTTGTTGAACAAGTTAGGCAAAGGGTAGGCACCACCGTCCTCAGGACTCAGGGGAAAGGGGCTCACTGGGAGGGGGAAGTTGCATGGCTTAGAAAAACATACCTTACACTCTTTTTTTTTTTTTTTTTTTTTTTGCGGTACGGGGGCCTCTCACTGCTGTGGCCTCCCCCGTTGCGGAGCACAGGC